>NC_142037.1:9626744-9927022 GCF_982192425.1 Myodes glareolus
TTTACTGGATGAGTAATTTAGATCCAATTAATATCTGGACTGCAGTTAGCACCTGGGACAAGAAAGCCTCTATGGAATGAAAGGAGGAAATTCAAAAATCTCTGACAAGTATAAATCTGTAGAAATAAAGCAGAACCTGGTTGTTCTGTGGTTATCTGGATGTACATGCTAATCTACACACACACACACACACACACACACACACACACACACACACACACCCTGTCCTTAGGTCAAGGCCAGCTTGCCTCACTTCCCAGAGTTGATCTCACACAGCTCTAACCATCTGTTCTCTAAGTTCAGATCCTCAGCTCACTCCAGTGAATATCAGCCTTTTCCCTGTCTGTCTCACTTCTGGATCTAGTCCATTAAATAATCATTCAAAATCTTACCAAGGTCCTTGTTTATCTACAGAAAATCCTAGGTAATGTTGTAGAAAATACCATGGCAATCCTCAGGAGGGAAGGGTTGATCTAATATTATGGACCGCTTGAGAGATAAATGGCAATGCGTAGTAAACAGGTAACCAATACTTGTCAATTATACTTAACTATGTAAGACAGTAGACACAATCATTGGTCACATGGTATCAGTTGCCTTAGAGATTTCTCTGTGGCACCCTAGCAGTAGAGGAGGAGAGTCAGTGAGTGAAGATTAATTCATCAGACTATTCCAACAGATGGTTCCACAGTAGGATCAGAACTCCCAGAGGTAAATGAGATGATGTACTGAAACTCTGCATAGCCAAATTTGGCTGTATATCAACTATCACTAAATACTGTATAACTTTGTCTGTATATCTGTTGTCCAATAACTGTTTCTTGCCTGCATGTATTATTTAAAATGCAAAGAGAGAGCAGACCCCCCCCAAAAAAAAACCCCAAACCCAAAAGATTTCTTACCAGATTTCAAAACGATATAAGAGGTAAGAAAGTACATTCTTATGGTTCAATGCAGAACCGGACTTCCTGGGGGTCTCAGGGCCCCTTAACCACAGCCTTCACACCCTCTACTTTCTTGGTCTTTATCCCAGCTAAGCTCGTGTCAATGTGGTGATATTGACATTTTTACCCAAACCAGAAAATGGCCTTAGCTACTTAAGCCAATCAGAGCAGAGGTGCACAGGTTTAAAAGGCCTGTGAGGTCACTGAGCGCTCACCTCCTTCATCCTTCAAGGGCCGTGTCCACTCTGCCCTCTTCCACCCGAGAGCCTTCCTTGGAAGATGGCAGCAGTCCTGATTCTCCTGACCTTTCTTCTGCTGCTTGGAGCTGGAGCAGGTGAGTGGATACCCCTGTTCCAGAGGTGCCATCCCATAATACCCCTGTGGAGTCTCTGCCCAGCTCTAGTCAGGACTTCCTGCACTGAACCAGTAGCTTTCTGAACCTCAGGTCCCAGACCATCCTAGACCTGGAAGCTTATCACTGGCTAGATCCTCAACAAAGTCTGAAGACAGGCGGTGTCCTCAGAGGACATGGTGGGCACTAGCTTCTCCCTGCTCTTTGTGTCACCTGGGGAGTGGATCATCCCAAAAGTGAGTAGTAGCAGAGAATGCGAAGTTACTCAAAAGTACATCGTTGACCTTACCTGAGCCCAGATCCAGGGCAACTTTAAAGACCAGTCAGCAATGGAGTAAGGCCACCAGCTCAAGTGATAATACAAATGATAATATTCATTAATGATAATGAATATTATCATTATTTAGCAACTTCCCCCATCAATTACTGAAGAAAGAGGCCCATGGTGACAAATGCCAGCATTGTACCCTTCACTAAATTTGTGGTTTTGGTTGGCCTCTCCATTTCTTTCTGCACGTTCCTTGCTATTCCTGTCTATGCCAACACACAACTCCAAGGGCCCCAGGGCCCTGAATCTCATGCTATCTTAATTACTAGCCCTGCAGCTAACTAGAATTCATTCATTCATGCAGCCAAAAGCATTTATTGAGAACCCAAGATGTGTTGGGCACCAGAATAGAATTTTAAAAGATCCACCTGATAGGGGTTGAGGAAAGGGATGAAAACATGACGCTAATCAGTACATCAGAGGGCCAGGGAGACACAGTAAGTAAGAAAAGACAAAGGCAATTCACCCAGGACCCCTCAGTGTAGCCTCATGAATGTAGAGCTTGTCCCTCCATGCATTTGTAAAGCAGGGCCTGGAGGACAAGTGCTACCCACCCCTTTTCAGAACAGGGTCCTGACCTTAGGATTCTGCAAAGATTATTCTATGTGTAAAGAATTCAGTCTACAACAGTCTTGGGGAGCTGCAGATCCTATCACCTTCACCCTCCTGACCCTATCTGCTGCTCTCAGACACCCCATATTCTGCCTTTTCTTTCAGAGGAGATCATCGGGGGCCATGAGGCCAAGCGCCACTCCCGTCCCTACATGGCATTTATTGAATTTCTGGATGTTAATGTGATGAAGAGACGCTGTGGAGGCTTCCTGGTGAAATCCAATTTCGTGCTGACAGCTGCTCACTGCAGGGGAAGGTGAGGAGGAACAACTGGCCCAAGCTTTCTGAGACCCCAAGAGGAGTTTCCATCCTCTACTTGTGGCTGCTTCTGTGAGAGAGCACTAGAGGGCAGGGCTGTGACAATGGAAGTCTGTCATCAGGGCAACTTTGAGGTCAAAGGGTGAGAGTCCAGAGGCAGCAGCACAGTTGAGTTGAAAGCAGCTACACTGGTCAGACTACAGCAGTGGCTGTGGTTGAAAGTGCACATTAAGAGTCAATGCAAACTTTGGAAAATTGTGAAGAAGCAAAAGGAAGTCTTCAGGAGTCTAGTGCCTTTGAGAAGACAAAACAGTAGTTCACACCCTTAGGCTTTTCTGTTGCCTCAAGTCCCCTCAGCTAGAGCCCCTCCCTGCTCACCCAGCCTCTTACAACTCCTGGACTGTGTCCTCTCTCACCCCTCTCACTCCACATCTCCCATCTGCACTTTGCTCTCTGCACAGCTTAATGAACATCACTCTAGGTGCCCACATCATCAGCTTCCAGGAGAAGAGCCGGCAGATCATCCCGGTGGCAAAAGCCATCCCACACCCAGGCTTTAATAATGAAACCATCACAAATACATCATGCTCTTAAAGGTGAGAAGAGCCCATATCCTGCTCCAGGGATTGCTCCTCCTGCTCTCACCACGCTCCTTTCTTCTCTTCCATCCTGGTGTCTCAGTCCAGTCATCAATGAGCTGCACTCTTTCTTCTTCCCCACAGCTGGAGAGGAAGGCAAAGAATACTAAAGCTGTGAGGCCCCTCAGCCTACCAAGGCGTAAGGTCCGTGTGAAGCCAGGGCATGTCTGCTCAGTGGCAGGTTGGGGAAAGATGGCCCCACATGGTAAATTATCAAATGTACTACAAGAAGTAGAGCTAACAGTCCAGAAGGACCAGGAGTGTGAGTCCCGCTTTCAAGGCTATTACAACAAAACCATTGAGATCTGTGTGGGAGACCCAAAGATCACGCGTGCTTCCTTTAAGGTAAGTTGAATTGTTCTTTTCTCTGGGATCCATGGGAGGGGAAAAGGAATTTGGGACCTAGAGACCAAGCAACAGGAACTCCTTTGCCCTCTGACTGTGATCTTTCTCCTTGGAAACAGCAAGAACCAGTAACTAACTAGGGTCTCAGAGCTGACAAGGAGCCTTGGTGAAGAGAGTTGGCATAAAACAGGATTTGCAGAGCCCTCCTGTCACCCAGGTCCAGGCTTTAGTAAGCTATGTTCCCTGTGTGTGTTGTCATCACAAGCAGGGGTCTCCTCAGAGCACGCACCCACATTGTCAATGGTCTGCTCCTCCATGCTCACAGAGGCTCAACCACCTGTCCACAATTCTAAAGAACAGCTTGGAGCTGAGGGTCCCACATACCTTCATAGAAAATGGATCATAGACTTGAAGAAAGGGTAGAGGGATGTGAAATACTAACCCTGTCCATAATAAAAGTGGGAAGTCTAGGGGCCCCAGGCAAGCTCTTTGATCTCCCACACAGAGCACACAGGTCATGTTTTACAGTGGGAGGTTGGGCTATTGCAAAATCAGCTTAGTCCCCTCTGACTCCTCTCTATTCACAGGGGGATTCCGGAGGGCCTCTGCTGTGTAAAAGGGCAGCTGTAGGTATCGTCTCCTATGGGTATAAAAATGGTTTATCTCCAAGAGTCTTCACCAAAGTGTCAATTTCCTACCCTGGATAAAGAAAATGATGAAACACAGCTAACTACAGAGCAAACCAGACCTCTTTCTGACTCACCATCTTCCTTATGGCAGAGTTTAGGATTGTCCCAGGACAGAAGCGAGCATCTCAATAAAGTCTCTTTGCAGAATCAGAAGCCTGGTTTCATATCACAGGGACCAACTCTGTGCTAGGCAGGCCAATGGCACACTTCTGCTTTCTGCTCATTCCACAACCATGTGCACACCTTGCCCAAAGTTCAGGTGAGGCCATTGACCAGCTCCTTTTTACTTGTCGCTCTGTGCAGTGCCTGCCCTTCCGACAGGCCCAAAGCTGAGCTTGGATAGCTCTTGTCTTGGGGCTCAGGGTGAACTTTTTTCCTCCTCTGTGTCATATGAAATAAAAGAGAGGGGAAATACCATTGTTCCTGGAGACGGGGGAGACAAAGCTGAGGCCAGTGTAGATGGACCTTCCTGGGCAGAGTATTATTGTCCCACAGCTTCACCATTAAGGTGATAGCAATTACAGTATCCCCACTTTCTCATGTATCCTCCTCTGAAACAGGCCCAAGTTCCTCAAGCCTCTAAGCTCCACCCCCTTCTCTTTTATGCCTGCTCTGATGAGACTATCAACTTCTATGCTTAGTAGTTCATGCTAAACTTTCATGTCCCTACCTCTTATCCCCCTACCTAGGACACCCAAATCCACATGTGGTTCCTTTCATTAGGGCCTCAGACTAGATGTGACAGCCTAAATCATGACCTGGCAGGGATGGGGCTCACAAATATCCAGGCTAGAAGTGTCATCACAGAGGTTCTATGGAGACCAGGGTTCTCAGTGTATGTTCCCAAACCCTACACCCCACCTCCCCCATGCTCAGATCTAGGGAAGCTCTTCTGAGTCACTTCATATCCACTGCTCCAACTTAGCATCCATAGCAGCAGGGTCTCTCAGCAGCATCAGCTCCTCTGAGCTTGTTCATCTCAATCATTGCTGGCTTCTAGGCTATGGTGCCCTGCTTGTCATTTGGTCACTGTCAGTCTTTGACATCCCCAAGGCAAAAGAACTAAATTCTCTACTTTTCCATCAGCCAACACTGAAGTGTACAAGGTTTGCAAATGGCCTTAAGCAATTAGCGTCTATGGGAAACTATTCAGAAAATTAGTATTTCTCCCCAGGAGTTGGCACTAGGTAGAGAATAACACAAGTAAGATGGCCTTGTTGCGTTTATTTTATAGGTAACAGGATACAGAGTCCTTATGTAGGCTTAAATCCTAAGAACTGCACATTCAGATACAGAATTAAATGTGAGTAGGAGGCTAGGAAATAAAGAAAAATGAAAACATACGGTGTGGAGAAAAACCTGTGATATTTCAACATTCGTGGTTACTGCAGTATCCATAATTCCTAAGACTACCTGGGACTCTCTTTTATAGGAAGTTCTGGGAATGAGACTGTTGATGAATGTGTGGTTTTTTTGTCATATAAAAGTTTTCCTACATTGGACTCACATTGCTAAACAAAAAATCCAAGCTGCCAGGTACAATTTTTCATGCCTTAATCAAGCACGTGAGAGGCAGAGGCAGGCAGATCTATGACTCCAAGGCCAGACAAGGCTGTAGAGAGAGACTCTCAAAATAAACTAATAAAACTTATTAAATTAACTTAAATAAACACAAAACTCCAAGCAGCCTTGGCTCAGGGTTCTGTCTTGTCAGACGCTTAACAGATAGTATGACTGGTAGCCACAACTTAATGACTCCCTATCCCAAATAGATAGAGCGTCACATTCTCCTGGGAGATAGAGTAAAATCTTGCTCTGAATCAGGCAGCTTTCAAAGACAAAGTTTTTTATAGGAAGAGATGTAGGTGGCACACAGTTTCTGATTGGGAACTGGAAAGCAAACCCTGCCCTGGAAACAGACTAAGGACCCAGCTCCTTTAGAGACAACAAAAACAAAGAAGAGTGCAGAATCAAAGAAACATGTGTTTGAAAGCATATGGTCATATATGTATTCAGTTTAGAAGTCATATTTATTTGAAGAGATGGGTTTTAGGCTTCAAATAACTCTGAAAACCATTATTGTGAATCCATTAGAGAGGGGATAAAACAATTCCCTAAATAGGTAGTAACTGACCTGACAAACAGTATGAACCATGTTGGGGTGAGGCTGAACTTAGCCTGGGATTCCCTGAAGAACTGACCTCAATATCATCTAATCTCCAGTCATTAACTTGGTGACATCCCACAAACAGATGAGCCCATGCTCTGACTCCCCATGCAGAGAAACTTTGGGCTCCTCACACAGATGCATGGTGAAGGAGTTCAAAGCCCCCTTGCTTTACTCCCTTGAGCACATATTGGAGTAGATTCAGAGGCAGTAAATGCCTTAAACACAGACTGCTTCAGATTTCTCTGCTCTATGGAAGTGTCTCTCAGCCCTGACCGTTGGTATAGAGCTCCCTCTGCTCCCCTAACATCTGTACTGATGTTCTGTACCTGGGAGAGGTAATGCTTCAACTCCCCAAGACCCAAGTTCTCTGCTCCTCCAGGCCATTGCAATTCAGCAAGCCAGATAGAAAACTGTAAGACGTCCTTGAAGGACACAAAGCAGACACAAGAACACAGGTCTTCTGGTTCGTGCTGGGAAATGATGTGGGATTCCTGTCTATATGATGTGGTTACCATTAATGAATAAAGAAAACTGGCTTGGCCTGATAGGGTAGAACAGAGCTAGACAGGGAAAACTAAACTGAATGCTGGGAGGAAGAAGACAGAGTCAGGGAGAAGCCATGGAGCCCCCCTCCCTCCCTCGCTGGAGACAAATGAGGGAAGGAAGTTTATCTGGTAAGCCACTACCATGTGGCTATGCACAGATTAATGCATATGGGTTAAATTAATAGGTAAGTACAAGCCAATAAGAAGCTAGAGCTAATGGGCCAAGTAGTGATATAATTTATACAATTTCCATGTGATTATTTTGGTTCCATGTAGCTGGAAAAATAAGTGGTCCCTCTTGCCCCAGGGGAATACTTGCTGGTATACCTTTGTTGTCCTGTCAGACATCAGACATCTTCCAGCACCATTTTCTGTGGATTTAGAGAATATAGAGTTTCTGTTCTGTATTTGTGTCCCATGCCACCTTCTGTGATGTTTTTAAGTGAGGATGACCCTAGGCTCATGTATTTGACCACCTGGCTCTGAGTTTATGATGTTATTTGGGGGATGTTAGGAAATATGGCATTTGTGGAGCAAGTCCATTGCTGGGGCAGGCTTTGACTCACACCATTACCAATTCTCTCTCTCTCTCTCTCTCTCTCTCTCTCTCTCTCTCTCTCTCTCTCTCTCCCTCTCTCTGCTACACTTTTCTGTGTGTGTTTTTGTGTGTGTGTATAACTTAGTGTATCACTTTTCAATTTGAAGTTTGTAGGTGACAACTTGTTCCAGTGCTGTGCATAATGAATGTATGTGTGCTCTTGCTATTGTTAACCATGCCTGGCTTCAGCGTGATGCCGCCAGTGTTTTATGTTCTAACTGTAGACAGTCAAACTGGCACTATCATACCTTCATATATTCCTGGTGACTTATTCAATGAAACATAGAGCTTATCCATGATATTTTAATCTACATTACAAATAATGGGTGTTTAATGGTATGTATAAAACAAGCAAGCATTCTTTTCTGATCATTAAGACACACACACCTCAGCCTTGCCTCACACTCCACCACCAGCCACCATTCTTACACCAGCTGTCACTTTCAGCTGCATCTGCAGTTGAGACGTGGAGATATTCAAGCCTTGCTTTCTATTTTCTTTTCAATACTCATGATAAAAACATAGTTCCTTATTTATTATTATTTTTATTTTCAGCATAACTTCTATACCATGATAGAACATAATACTCCCCCAAAAGAGTGAGTTAAAAGATGAAAGACACTTATTTTTTGTCAGGCAAATACAAGACTCTGTTCAACCTTAGGGGATTTGCAAGTGTTCACAAAGGTGATAACAGAAAAGGCACTATATGCAAACCGTGCTACTTAACACAGCAACTGTCAAGGATGGTGAGTCAAGGACAAAGCAGTGGAACTGAGAAGGATGTCTTCTCAATAACAAAAGCACTTATGTTTCAATCCAGGGTGCTGAGGGTGTGGCTCAGTGGTTAAGAACACTAGCTGAACAAGAAGGAGAATCTGAATTCAGATTCCAGAACCCACATAAAAGATGCTGAGTGGGGCTGATGGGCCTGTATCCTCAGTGCGGAGTCAGGAAGACTGCAGATGCTTGCTGCTACCAGCCTCAACAAAACAGTCTGTTCAGGTTCAGGGAGGGACCCCATGTCAAAGGAGTGAGACAGAAAACAGTAGAGGACCCTGACATCTTCCTCTGCTCTTATACAGGCACAGGGACACATACACTGACATACATGTTTAAACACAAGCACCACAGATTTAAAAAGATAGTCACATCTGTTCTAGTTATGTTCTGTTTCTGTGATAAAAACACTGTCCCAAAGTGCTTGGCCAGGAAAGGGTTGATTTGGCTCACATGTCCCACCTGCACTCCATCACTGATGGAAGTCAGGGCAGGTAGGAGCTCAAGCAGGAAGCAGAGACAGGAACCTTGGAGGAAGGCTGCCTGCTGGAGTGCTTCCAGGCTCATGTTCATCTGCTTTCTTAACCAACCCAGGACCTCCTGCCCATGAATAGCCCTACCCAGAGTGGGTTGTCCCGGCTCCATCCATTAGCAACCAAGAAAGTACCCCCTCAAACACGCCCATAGTCTATCTAATGGACACAATCTTGAACTGGGGGCTTCTCTTCCCAGGTGTTTCTAGTTTGTGTCGAGTTGACAAATAGTACCCAGCACAGTCAGTTAGCTCAGCTCTGTGGTAAACAGCTAGACATGTGGTTATGTGGTTAAATTTAAAAGAACAAAACAAAACCAACCCTGATGACCATTTGTCTACAGTGAGTCCACTAAGAAGTGTACAAATAGCGTCTCAGATCTGACAGACTCTAAGGAGTAAGGAATATTTATTACTATACTCATTTGGTCTAACCAGATTATAACCAAGTGAATTTAGGAAATTGAAAAAAATTATCCAAAGAAATTTGAAGTACAGAATCACTCATTTTAAATCTCATTCTTTAGAGATTGATGGCAGTGCTGATGCTAAATAAAACCCAACCTGCCATTTTGATTACCATTAGTGATGATGGAACCAACATCACTGAAGAAATGGCATGTTTATTGTCATTGTAAAATGCTATGTAAATATATTCTAATGGGCATGTGGAAATTATAGAAGTGTTTTTCTTTATTATTATTATTTATTTTTTCCATTCAAAAATTTACACTTCCTTTCTTCCTCCTATTCTCCTCCCTCTCCCCCACTCAGCCTCCTCCATTCCCTCCCTCTTTAAGAGGGAACCCTGCCCTCTGGGAAGTCCAAGCCCCCTCATCCAGGCCAAGGAAGCTTTGCATTCAAATAGACTAGGGTCCCAAAAAGGCAGTACATGCAGTAGAAACAAGTCCCAGTGCCTTTATCAATGGCTTCTCAATCAGCCCCCCATTTCAGCTACATTCAGAGAGTCCGATTTGATCGCATGCTCATTCAGACCTGGTCTAGCTGGATTTGGTGAGCTCCCATTAGAACAGGCATACTGTCTCAATGGGTGGACCAACCCCTCATGGTCCAGACTTCCTTGCTCATCTTCTCCCTCCTTCTGCTCTTCAACTGGACCTTGGCGGACCTTGCTCTGATGAGGGACTTTGTTTCTATCTCCATCCATCGCTGGACGAAGACTCTATGGTGATATTTCAAAATAATCATGAATGTGTTAGTGGGGAAAGGCCAGTTTAGGCAACCCTCTACTCAGCTGCCCAAGGACCTAGCTGGGGACATCCCCGTGGACACCTGGGATCCCTTCTAGAGCCAAGTCTCTTGCCTACCCTAAAATGGCTCCCTTAAAGTAGATATCTTCTTCCCTGCTCCTATACCTGCCTTTCCTCCATCTCTACCCTCCCACTCCCCCAAGCACTCTCCACTGTTTTTCTTTTCAGTTCTCTCTCCCCCTCTCCCTTCCCTCATCCCCACCCCTCCCCCTATGCTCCCAACTTTTGTCCGGAAATCTTGTTTGCTTCCAATTTCCAAGAGGATCTATATATGTTTTTCTTTGGGTTCACCTTGTTATTTGGCTTCTCTAGGCTTAATGTCCTTTGTTTATGACTAGAGTCCACTAATGAGTGAATACATACCATATTCATCTTTTTGGGTCTGGGTTATCTCACTCAGGATAGTGTTTTCTATTTCCATCCATTTGCATGCAAAATTCAAAATGTCATTATTTTTTACCTCTGAGTAGTACTCTAATGTGTATATATTCCACACTTTCTTTATTCATTCTTCCACTGAGGGGCATCTAGGTTGTTTCCAGGTTGTGGTTATTACAAATAATGTTGCTATGAACATAGTTGAACAAATGTTTTGGTAGTATGATAGGGCATCTCTTGGGTATATTCCCAAGAGTGGTATTGCTGGATCCTGAGGTAGATTGATTCCCAATTTCCTGAGAAACTGCCACACTGATTTCCAAAGTGGCTGCACAAGTTTGCATTCCCACCAGCAATGGATGAGTGTTTCCGTTGCTCCACATCCTCTCCTGCATAGGTTTTCATTGGTGTTTTTGATTTTAGCTATTCTGACAGGTGTAAGATGGTATCTCAAAGTTGTTTTGATTTGCATTTCCCTGATTGCTAAGGAAGTTGAACTTGACCTTAAGTGTCTTTTGGCCATTCGAGATTCATCTGCTGAGATTCTCTTTTCAGTTTAGTACCCATTTTTTAATTGGGTTAATTAGAATTTTCATGTCCAGTTTCTTGAGTTCTTTACATATTTTGGAGATCAGACCTTTGTCTGATGTGATGTTGGTGAAGATCTTCTCCCATTCAGTAGGATGCCTTTTTGTCTTAATGACAGTGTCCTTTGCTTTACAGAAGCTTCTCAGTTTCAGGTGGTCCCATTTATTCACTGTTGCTCTTGTTGTCTGTGCTACTGGGGTTATATGTAGAAAGTGGTCTCCTGTGCTCAAGTGTTGCAGTCTACTTCCCACTTTCTCTTCTATCAGGTTCAGTGTGGCCAGATTTATATTGAGGTCTTTAATCCATTTGGATTTGAGTTTTGTGCATGGTGATAGATATGGATATATTTTCATTCTTCTACAGGTTGACATCCAGTTATGCCAGCACCATTTGTTGAAGATGCTTTCTTTCTTTGTTTCTCTCTTTCTTTCTTTCTTTCTTTCTTTCTTTCTTTCTTTCTTTCTTTCTTTCTTTCTTTCTTTCTTTCTTTCTTCCATTGTATACTTTTAGCTCCCTTGTCAAAATTCAGGTGTTCATAGGTTTGTGAGTTAATATCCAGGTCTTTGATTCGATTCCATTGGTCAACGTTTCTGATTTTAACTAGTACAGCTGGTACTGATGCCCAGAGATGGTAGTTCAAAGAGACAGACCCAACCCGGCAGTGGTGGAGAAAGCCTTTAATCCCAGTGCTTTCAAGCAGAGGCAGCTGGATTTCTGAGATCAAGCGTAGCATGGTCTACAGAGCAAATTCCATAACTGCCATGGCTACACAGACAAACCCTGTCTCAAAAATAAATGAATGAATGAACAAATAAATATAAAATAAAAATGTAAATCAAAATAAAAATAGAGGAACATGTAAAATTTAGAGAAGACAGTGAAATTACTATACCACCTCATGTATAGTGAGGAGCTGAGGGCAGGCCTGCTTTTCGTCCCACCCTGCTCCCGCACGGCTAGCTTAGCCGGAAATAACAACACACAAATTGTATTCATTTAAACACTGCCTGGCTCATTATCTTTAGAGAGTTAGTTACTGGCTAACTCTCACATCTTGATTAACCCATTTCTAATAATCTGTGTAGCACCACGAGGTGGTGGCTTACCCGGAAAGATTCAGAATGTCTGACCTGGTGGCTGGTTCCATGGCATCTGCCTCATTGCTCCCTTCCCAGCATTCTGTTCTGTTTACTCCGCCTATCTAATTTTCTGTCCTATCAGAGGGCCAAGGCAGTCTCTTTATTAACCAATGAAAATAACACATAACAGAAGGTCCATCTACATCACTCATGCTTAATATGTGTCTTTGAGAGGACACCAAGAAAAGTTAGGAGTGGAGAAGAATGTCTCAGTGGGAATAGTGGGGTATGAGAGAGGATGATCATCTTGGGCTAAAATGCCCAAAATACATTGAGTACATATATGATATTGTTAAAGAAGAAAAAGCAAGCTCTAAAAGGACATTTAATGCAAAATCATTAAAAAATTGGGTGACTTTATATAGATTATTGTCAGTATTGAATTTCATAAGGGACAAGGGATTAAAGCATTTCCAGTGCTAGGAATTCCTGAAATGTGTTCATGCTAACTATGATGAAATCATTTACATTTCAGAGGTAAGATGGCCAAGCTAAGGACATTACCAAAACATTGTCAAGTTATGTTCGGTGTTGTAAACAATATTTATGCCAGAACTTGGGAATGAAAACCTAATCACAGATTGACCTTTTAGTGGATTTGACTGCTCTTTTCATCTTTAATGGGAAAAACAAACCTTAAACACCTTGGTTCACACTGTAAGTGCTACAGGTATAGATGGAACTATTGTAAGTTCAACTTAACTCCAATAACTGCATGCATTTCAACCTAGCTCAATATGTTTGTGTGAAAAGTGACATAGCCTTGCTATTATATTTGACAGAGAATTTGAAAACAGATATGAAGATTTCCAGAAATAATGTCACTATTTTGGTATAATCACAAGTCCATTTTTCATTAGCATATATGTTTTCTGCCACTGTTATCTGCTGATTTTCAATTGGAAATGTCTAGAATTGCAATCCTTCATTCAACCTAAAAATATTCCGATTACGTTCGTTCTTGACATTTATGGGCCTTTCATAGGACCTTCTCAGAGATGAGACCTCACCCTTCACAGTCACACTGGATTCATGCCATCAGCTTTTCATAGCACCTACACTTGTGAGTCACAGGTCTCAGGGACTGAGCATGCAGACCTGGGAAGATGGTTCAGACATCTTAATGGTAGAGACTGCTCTTGCAGAGGCCTTAAGTTCAGTTCTGAGCACCATGTTGAATGTCTCATAACACTTGTAACCTCAGTTCCTCTGGCCTCCAGGGGCATGCGTACTCACATGCACATGGACAAACACAGACACATACATAACCATAATCAAGAGTTAAAAATCCTTCATATAATTATCCTTTATATGTGACAAAGAGACTACACTTGTAAAATCTCAGCAATATGATGTTCAAATAAGACCTGAACAATGACAACACCAGTTGAACTTCCAAAGTGGTTGAGGAAAAAGCAAGGGACCCATTCCAAAATAAAGAGCAACAGGCAATTATAAAGTACAGACAGAGGGAGAAATAATCTTCCCCAAAGATGAGCCCCCCTATTGGTTATCCAATCCCAAGTGGTCAGACCTAAAAGAAATATGAATTCAGACAATAATAAACTGACTCTTTAAGCTGGATTTATATTTTCATCACCGTGTATGTTGAGAGAAAGAAAGAGAGAGAATTGTTATTAAAGAATAAGAGGCTTCGAATCTGAAGGCCATGGAGAAACCTGGAAGGAGTTAGAGGGATAATGGCTAATGCTATGGTTACATTTTAATTTTTCTATTAGTTCAAAGTGTTAAGCACACTAACAGTAAAATCAGAACCAAAATATCTCACCCCATCTCAGAAATTCACTTAGATCAGAGCTACATCTGTCAAGTCAGTTGTGTCCAACAAGTCCATTTGTTCCTCAAAAGCTATGTCCAATAACTTACACTGTTTTTGTTTGTTTGTTCTTTCTTTTATTCTTTTTTTTTCTTTTCTTCAACAGTGCTTCTCTGTGTATACTTTGCTGTCCTGAAACTCACTCTGCCGACCAGGCTGGTCTTTATCTCACTGAGCTATGTCTACATCTACCCCCTGAGTGCTGGGATACAAGGGGTGTGCCACCACTGCTCTCCTTACTTTTAGGATGATAGCACACTAAAACAAATCCTATTACTTAGATATGTTCAATAACTTTTTAAGACATCACTAAATTGAAGCCCGATCCGTGCTTTAAAAAGATTACCTCTAAATTGGTAGTATATCATTAACATCTTTATATTCCGTAAAGATTTTGTTGCCTACCTATGTGTGCAGATAATGTATCATTTATATATGGTTCCTTTTCAGGGAGGAATTATCAATTTTTATTATAGCTTGTATTGTAATGTGTATCCCAAAACAGTTATCCCTTACTGTGGCACAGAAATGATAAAAGTTCCAACCCATGTACCAGATGATTAATTTAGATCTAATTAATATCCAAACTGCAGTTAGCAACGAGGACAAGAACGCATCTATGGACATCAAGTATGAGGGGAGGAAATTCAAAAATCACTTAAAATCATAAAGCTGTGTTGGTAAAGCAGGACTGCTCATGTGTGACAACAGAGCTTATGGAGTTTTATCCTAGAGAGACTATGAGAGCACTTCTCCGGACTTCTACACTAAGGTCTCCTACTTTCCACCGTGGATAAAAAGAAGCATGAAGCCCATCTAACAAGTGGTAAAATCAGCTCTACCTGACTAGCTTGCCTGGACATAGACAAGATCCACATGGAGTGGGGATCATAATCAATTCATCTCCATAGTGAGTAGAACTGAGGTTTTTTATTGCTTGATCCACTTTCTTGAGCACCTAGATTGTCCAGGTAGCTGTCTCCTGTCAGTCCTGGGCTTTGCTTCCTTCCTTTTTCTTCTTTTCTCCTCCACCTAATGAAGCTTCAGGGCAGATAATTCCTACGTGTGTATCACCCATGCAGGACGAGGATCACAAAGTGGCTAGTTTGTTTTCAGTTTTGACATGGGATGTCACTATATAGCTCAGACTGGCAAGGTATTTGTTCTGTAGTCCAGCCTGACCTTAAACTCACTGAGATCTACCTGCCTCTGCTTCCCCAGGGCTGGGATTAAAGATTTGTGTCATGACATCCAACCATACACATATTTTACTACCCCGAAGTCCAAGATCAGCTTCCTTACAACACAAGCAGAAGTCTACAGCACCACTGAGATGTCCTACACTCAGTCATTTCTTTTCACCCTTAGCCCTCCAGAAATGAAACTGTCCGGGACTAGGAAATCCCTAATTTCTCTAGGCTACCTTCATCAAGTCTCCAGCATTTTCCAGGGAATCTAAGAAGGCATTGCGCTGAATGGAAATTGTACTCTGGAAATTTAGAAGGCCTTGGGATTCATTTTCCTGTTTCCAGGAACTCTCCCCCCCCCCCCTTCTAGCAGGGCAAGGTACATGCGCCACATGAACTGTGTACAGTCTAGAAGGTTGAGACATCCCTCTGATGGCCCCTGACACACTTAGGTCACATTCCCTGCCCAATGCAGAGCTCAGTCAACTCCTGTACCCCTTGCTGACTTTCCATCTGACTCCCTCTATTTTCCAGTAGTTCTGTTCCAGCCCCACTTCCCCAATCCTGATTTAAGCCGGGCTTTCACTCATCTACCTACAAGTTCCAAACACTTGCAGTCTCCTTTACTTCTTAGTCCAGCTGGACTTGGGCTGCCAGTCACCTGATGCTCATCCCTCCCAACTAGACCAATCTGACTGAGCCGTGTTCCAATCCAAGTCTTCCATGGAGAGGCTCTACAATGACCTCCTGGTACTCAATAACCCTGGCTCAGCTTGGAAACTCTGCTTTCCTCTGCTGGCCACATGGGGTCAGCAGTTTTTGAACCAGAGGGATCCAAGGGAAACTAGGTTAGAAGAATGTTTCTTCATTTTCAACCAATTTTTGGAGATCCCTGGTTTTCAATCAGGTACACAGTAGATTCCTATTTCACCTTCTTCTCTCATTTGAATAGATAGGTCAATGTGGCAAAAATGCATCTATATTTGGATTCACAAAAATGTAATACTTTAAAAATTATTAAATTCTATATATTCTAATAGTTCCACATGCATGATCTTCTTTGGTTCTGGAAAGCAGTGTGTGGAAGGGGGAGAAAAGTCAGAAACCCTAAGAGGCTGTAGGTTTCAATGTACCTCATTAGAGCCCTAAGCTGTTGAGGTGGACAGGAAAAAGGCAGGCAGAGTGGCTGTTCCTGTCTGGCAGCACACAACTCCAATGGCCCCAGGGCCCTGAATCCCATGAGTTCTGAACTACTAGCCCTGCAGCTAACTAGAAGTCATTCATTCATTCATGCAGCCAAAAGCATTTATTGAGAACCCACAATGTGTTGGGCACCAGAATAGGAGAGTTTTAAAAGATCCACCTTATCGGACATGGGGTTAAATTTGAAAACATGACAACCAATCAAGACAACAGAGGGTTGGAGAGATGCAGTAAGAAAGAACAGACGAAGGCAATTCACCCAGGATTCCCTTAGTGTAGCCTCATGAATTTAGAGCTTGTCCCTCCATGCATTTGTAAAGCAGGGCCTGGAGGATGAGTGCTGGCCACCCCTTTTCAGAGGAGGGTCCTGATGCATAGGATTCTGCAAAGATTATTCTATGTATAAGGAACTCAGTCTACAACATCTTGGGGAGCTGCAGATCCCATTACCTCACCCTCCTGACCTCATCTACTGCTCCCAGACACCCCATATTCTGCCTTTTCTTTCAGAGGAGATCACCAGGGGCCATGAGGTCAAGCCCCACTCCCACCCCTACATGGCATTTATTGCATCTCTTGGAAACAAAGGTTGCTGTGGAGGCTTCCTGGTAAAAGACAACTTCGTGCTGACAGCTGCTCACTGCAGGGGAAGGTGAGGAGAAGCAGCTGGTCCATGCTTTCTGAGACCCCCAACAGGAGTTTCCATCCTCTGCTTGTGGCTGCTCCTCTGAGAGCTCTCTAGAGGGCAGGGCTGTGACAATGGAAGTCTGACCACAGGGAAACTTTGAGGTCAAAGGGTGAGAGGTCAGAGGCTGCAGCACAGTTGAGTTGAAAGCAACTACACTGGTCAGACTACAGCAGTGGCTGTGGTTGAAAGTACACATTCAGAGTCAATGTAAACTTTGGAATATTGCTTAGAATCAAAAGTGAACCCTCAGGAGTCTAGTGTTCATGAGAAGACAAAGAGCAGTAGGTCACACCCTGAGACCCTTCAGTCTCTTCAAGTCTCCTCAGCTAGAGCTCCACCTTGCCCACCCAGCCTCTTACAGCTACTGGACCGTGTCCCCTCTCAGCCCACATCTCTCATCTCCACTCTGCTCTCTGCAGCTCAATGAAAGTCACTCTAGGAGCCCACGACATCAAGATCAAAGAGGAGACCCAGCAGATCTTCCCTGTGACAAAAGTCATTCACCATCTGGATTTCAATCCAGAACATATCACAAATGACATCATGCTTTTAAAGGTGAGAAGAGCCCCCATCCTGTCCAGGGATTGCTCCTCCTGTTCTCACCACGCCCCTTTCTTCTCTTCCATCCTGGTGTCTCAGCCCAGTAGTCAATGAGCCGCACTCTTCCTTCTTCCCACAGTTGGAGAGGAAGGCCCTAAGGACTAATGCTGTGAGGTCCCTCAGCCTGCCCAGGTGCAAAGTCCATGTGAACCCAGGGGATGTGTGCTCATTGGCAGGTTGGGGAAAAGATGGCCTCAAAAGGCATCTCTACAAATACAACACCAGAGGTGTAGCTGATAGCACAGAAGGACCAGGAGTGTGACTCTTGTTTTCAAGGCTATTACAAGAAAAGCATTGAGATCTGTGTGGGGACCCAAAAATCAAATGTACTTCCTTTAGGGTGAGTTGGATTGTCTTCCTCACTGGGATCTATGGGATGAGAAAAGTAATCTGGTAGCTAGAGACCAAGCATTAGGGACTCCTTTGCCCACTGTGATTTTTCTTTCTGGACACAGCAGTAACCAGTAACTAGTTCGAACCTCAGAGCTGACAAGGAACCACTGTGAAGGCAGCCGGTACAGCAGGATTTGCACAGTTCTCTTGACACCCGAAAGCTGAACTCCCTGTCTGTGTCATTACCACAAGCTGGGGTCTCCTCAGAGCAGGCACCCACTTTTGTCAATGACCTTGTTCTCCACACTCACACGAGGCTCAACCACCTGTCCATAATTCTAAACAACAGTTTGGAGCTGAGGGTCCCACAAACCTTCATAGAGAGTGGATCAGACTTGGAGAGAGGACAGAGGCAGGGCTCAGGAGGGAGGAGAAGCAGTAAGTAACGCTGGCCACAATCAGAGTGGGAAGCCAGGATCCCCTGGCCTGCCCTCGGATCTCCCTCACACAGACCACACCAGTTATGCTTCATGGCGGAATGGGGACTGTTGTGAAATCAGCGTAGTCCCCTGTGGCCCCTCTCTATTTCCAGGGGGATGCTGGAGGGCCTCTCCTGCGTGAAAAAGCAGCTGCAGGCATCGTCTCCTTTGGACATATTCATAATTCAACTCTAAGAATCTTCACCAGAGGGTCACATTTCTTCTCCTGGATAAAGGAAGTGACATACACAGCTAACTGCAGAGCAAAGTAGGCCCCTCCCTGACTCACCATCTTCCTTACAGCTGAGTCCAGGATTGTCCTAGGACAGAGGCCAGAAACTCAATACGTTTCTCTTTGCAGAATCAGAAGCCTGGTTTCATACCACAGTGACCAACTCTGTGCTAGGCAGGCCAATGCCACACTTCTGCTCTCTGCTCCGCTGCAATAAAATACACACACCTTGCCCAAAGCTCAGACTAGGCCACTGTGCAGCTCCTTTTTTTTTTTACACAGCTTTTGCTATGCAGTGCCTGCCCTTGTGACAGGCCTAAAGCCGAGCTCTGGTGTCTCTTGTCTTTGGGCTCAAGGTGAATCTCTTTCTTCTTCTGTTTCATACGAAAGAAAGGAGAGGGAAAGCACCATGGGTCCCGAAGATGGGGAGACAGAGCTGAGGTCTCTGTGGATGGACCTTCCTGCGCAGAGTATTGCTGTTCCACAGCATCACGATTAAGGTGACAACAATTTCAGTATCCCTTCTTTCTCATCTAGAACAGTTTCATTATCCTGCTCTGAAAACAAGGCCAAGTTCCTCCAGCCTCTTAGCCCCACCCCTTCTTTTTTATGCCTTCTCTGAGACTCTATCAACTTCTATGCTTTATACTCCATGCTAATCTTTTCATGTCTCTACCTCTTATTACCCTACCTAGGACACCCAAATCCACGTGTGGTTCTTTTCATTAGGGCCTCAGATCTGTGGTGTCAGCCTCAACCACAACCTGACAGGGAGGGGATTGAAAAAGGTCCAGGGCAGAAGTGGCATGACAGAGGGTCCATGGAGGCCAGGTTTGTAAATGACTTTAGGCAGTTAGCGTCTACTGGGACATTTTTCAGAAAATTGGCATTTCCCCCACACCCGGGAGTGGGCAGTAGGTAGAGAACAACACAACTAAGATGGCCTTGCTGTATTATTTTAAAGGTAACAGATACAGAACCAGTATGAAGGTTTAAATCCTATGAGACGCGCATATTCAGAAGTATAATTCAGAAATAGAAAAAAATAATTCAGTAGCAGAATTAAATGTGAATCAAGAGGTTGTGAAATAAAGAAAAATGAAAAAAATGTGTGGCGAAGTACATGTGATATTTTGACATTCTTGGTTACTGCTGCATCCATAGTTCCTAAGGCTCACTGGGCTTCTCATTGTTAGGAAGTTCTTGAGATGAGATTCAGAAAGTAGCCTGAATGTGTGGCTTCTTGTTAAATTAAAGTCTTTCTTTGTTGGTCTAACATTATTAAGAAAAAAAATTCAAGTTGCCAGGCACGGTTGCTCATGCCTTAATCTAGTCCTTGGGAGGCAGAGGCAGGCAGATCTCTGAGAACAAGCCCAGTCACAGTTACAGACAGAGATGTTGTATCAAAACAAGCAAATAAAAAATTTAAATTAACTTAAACATAAAACTCCAAGCAGCTTTGGCTCAGGGTCCTGTCCTGTCTGACACTTAACAGACAGCATGGCTGGTAGATACTGCCTAATGGCTCCCTGTCCCAAACAGACAAAGTATCACATTTTTCTGGGAGATGAAGTAAAATCTCCCTTTGGATCAGGCAAGCTTCAAATATATGCTTTTATATAGGAAGAGATAGAGGTGGTACACAGTTTCTGATCAAGAACTGGAAAACAAGCCCTGCTCTGGGACAGACTAAGGACCCAGCTCCTTTAGAGACAGCAAATACAAAGAAGATTGCAGATTCAAAGAAAATGTGTGCTAAATATCATACAATCACAAATGTATTCAGTTCAGATGTCATATTTACTTTGAGGAGATGGTTCTATATCTTTGAAAACCGTTATTGTGTATCCATTAGAGAGGAGATACAATAATTCCTTACAATAGGTAGTAACTGACCTGACAAACAGTATGAACCATGCTGCGGTTAGACTGAACTTAGCCTGGGATTCCCTGAAGAACAGACCCCAATGTCATCTAATCTCCAGTCAGTAACTTGGTGGCATCACACAAACAGATGTGCCAATGCTCTGACTCCCCCTGTAGAGAAACTCTGGGCCCTTCCCACAGCTGCATGATGAAGGTGTTCAAAGCCACCTGCATTGCTCCCTTGAGCACATACTGGAGTAGATTCAGAGGTAGTAAATTCCTTAAATACAGACTGCTTCAGATTCCTCTGCTCTATGGAAGTATCTCCCAGCCCTGACCATAGCAGGGAGCTCCCTCTGCTCCCCTAACATCTGTACTGATTGTTCTGTACCTGGGAGAAGAAGTGCTGCTACTTCCCAAAACACAACTTCTCTGCTCCTCCAGGCCATTGCAAATCAGCAAGCCAGAGAGGAAATTGTAAGACACCCCTGAAGGACACAGAGCAGACACAAGAACACAAGGTCTTCTGGTTCGTTCTGGGGAATACATACTGGAGGAATACATACCTCCATTGTCCTATTAAATGTCATAAATCTTTCATCCCAATTTTCTGTGGACTTAGGGAATATAGAGTTTCTGTTCCGTATCTGTGTCCCATGCCACCTTCTGTGGTGGTTTTTAGTGACGACATCCTCCCTAGGTTCGTGTATTTGAGAACCTGGGTCCTTGTTGATGATGCTGTTTTTGGATGTTATGAAATGTGACTTTGGTGGAGCAAGTCCATTGCTGGGGCGGTTGACTTACACCATTACCAGTTCTCTCTCTTTCTCTCTGCCATGCCTTCCTCTCTCTCTCTCTCTCTCTCTCTCTCTCTCTCTCTCTCTCTCTCTCTGTGTGTGTGACTATAATGTATGACTCTTGATCATAAAGTTTGTAGATGACAACATGTTCCAGTGCTGTGCAAAATGGATATATGTGTGCTCCTGCTATTATGAAACATGCCTGACTTCAGTGTGATGCTGCCAGTGTTTTATGTCCAACTGCAGATAGTTCAACAGGACCCTACATACTTTCATGTATGACTTTAATAAATGAAACATAGAGCACACTATGATGGTTTAATCTACATTACAGACAATGGGTATGTAATGGAATTTAGAAAAGATGCAAGCATTTTTTTTTGATCATTGAGAACACACACACATCTCAGCTTTGCCTCCACACCACCACCTAGTCACCATTCTAATACTCAGCTGTCAATTCTTGCTGCATCTGCAGCTAATCCTCTAAGTACTCAAGTCTTCTTTTCTATTTTATTTTCAATTTTCAAAATAAAAATAAGTATAGTTTCATATTTATTATTATTTTTAATTGCAGCATGGCTTCTATACTATGATAGAATTTAATACAATCCCAAAAAGGGAGAAGATTGCTCAACGGAAAGGGGGCAGACAGCAACTTTTTTGTCAGGTAAATACAAGGCTTTTGGGAACTTATGAGAGTTCACAAAAGTGGTAACAGAAAAGGCATTATATGAAAACAATGCTACCAAATCAGCAGCTGTCAAGGATGGTGACACAAGGACAAACAGTGGAACTGAAAAGGATGTCTTCTTAATAACAAAAGCACTTATATTTCTATTTAGGCTGATAAGGATGTGGCTCAATGGGTAAGAGCACTAACTGAACAGGAAGGATAATCAGAGTTCAGATCCCAGCACTCACATAACACATGCTGAGTGGGGCTGATGGGCCTGCATCATCAGTGCAGACACAGAAAGCCTGCTGATGCTTGCTGCTACCAGCCTCAACAAAACAGTCTGTTCAGGTTCAGGGAGGGACCCTATCTCAAAGGAGTGAGACAGAAAACAATAGAGGATCCTGACATCTCCCTCTGCAGTTATACTGGCACAGGGACACATACACTGACATACATGTGTACACACAAGCACCACATATTTAAAAAGATAGTTACACTTGTTCTAGTTACATTCTGTTACTGTCCCAAAGAAAGCACTTGGCCAGGAAAGGGTTGATTTGGCTCACATGTCCCATGTGCACTCCATCACTGATGGAAGTCAGGGCAGGCAGGAGCTCAAGCAGGAGCAGAGGCAGGAACCTCGGAGGAAGGCTGCCTGCTGGAGTGCTTCCAGGCTCATGTTTATCTGCTTTCTTATCCAACCCAGGACCTTCTGCCCATGAATAGCCCTACCCATAGTGGGATAGGCCCAACTTCATCCATTAGCAACCAAGAAAGTACCCCTACAAACACGCCCATAGTCTATCTAATGGACACAATCTTGAACTGGGGGCTTCTCTTCCCAGGTGTTTCTAGTTTGTATTGAGTTGACAAACAGTACCAAGCACAGTCAGTTAGCTCAGCTCTGTGGCAAACAGCTAGACATGTGGTTATGTGGTTATATTGAAAAGAACAATACAAAATAAACTCTGAAAGCTATTTTTAATAGTGAGTCTATAAGCAATGTAAAATAAAATTTCATATTTGGTATGTTATATGGAGTGAGGAATATTTATTACTGAATTCATTCTGTTTCATCCAGATTATTCCCAAGTGAATTGAAGAAACTCAAAAAAAAATCTATCCAGAGAAGTTTGAAGACCAGAACCACTAATTGTAAATTCTACTCTTTGAGGATTGGTGGTCGTGCTAACGCTAAATAGAGCCCAGTCTACCATGTTGATTACAGGTAGTGATGCTGGAGGTAACTTGACTGAAGAAATGGCTTCTTTAGTGCCATTGAGACACTAGATAAGGATATTTGTAGGGGGGTAGTGGAAGAATATATGGATGTGGTGTCTTTCGTCCATAATCAACCTTACTAGTACAACTTCTGCTGATGCCCAGAGATGGGAGGTCACATACACAGACCCAGGCTGGCCGTGGTGGAGAAAGCCTTTAATCCAGCGCTGGGGAGATTACAGTACAACTACTACACTAAAAGCATGTTTATTGGTGTGTCCTTGCAGAGGTCATCAAGAAAATTTATGCGCAGAGAAGAAGGCCTCACTGGGAATGATGGAGTTTGAGAGGAAACAACTATGGTCAAGAATAACCAAAATACATTGAATCCATGTATGAAGTCAAAGAAAAAAATAAGTACTAAAAAATTTAATGCAAAATGATTTAAAATGGTAACATCATATAAATCATTTTCAGGACTGCGTTTCATAAGGAGCAAGGAATTAAATCATCTCCAATGACAGAAATTCCCAAGAAGTATTTATGCTAGCTATAGTGAAACTTACGTTTCAGAAGTAAAATGGTCGTGCTGTGTACATTATCAAAATATGTCAAGGTACATCTAGTGTTGTAAACAATATTTATGCCAGAACGTCGGAATGAAAACATAATCACAGATTGACCTTTTAGTGGATTTGACTGTTCATTGCATCATTAACGGGTAAACCAACCTGTCAATACCATGCTTCACACCATAAGTGCTTCAGGTGAAGATGGAATTATGGTAAGCACAAATTAAGGCATATATTAGCATTTCAATGCAGCTGAACATGGTTCTGTAAACAGTGACATATCCTTGCTACCATATTTGACAGAGAATCTGAAAATAGATATCAAGATTTCCAGAAATAATGTCACTTTTTTGGTATAATCACAAGTTCGTTTTTCGTCAGCGTACATGTTATCTGCCACTGTTACCTGCTGATTGTCAATTGGAAATGCCTAGAACTGCAATTCTTCATTCAACCTAAGAATATTTTTGATCATGTCCCTTCTCGACACTTATGGGCCTCTTACAGGACCTTCTCTACATTCATGGGCCTCTTACAGGACCTTCTCTACATTCATGGGCCTCTTACAGGACCTTCTCAGATGAGAGCTCACCCTTCACAGTCACACTGGATTCACACCATCAGCTTTTCATAGCACCTACACTTGTGAGCCACAGGTCTCAGTAACTGAGCGTGCAGGCCTGGAGAGATGGCCCCGATGTCTTAATGGTAGGGACTGCTCTTGCTGAGGGCCCAAGTTCAGTTCTGAGCACCCATGTTGAATGTCTCATAACACTTGTAACCTCAGCTCCTCCAGCCTCCAAGGGCGTGTGTACTCACATGCACATGCCCCAACACAAACACAGACACATACACACAATCAATAGTTAAATCCTTGATGCAATTATCCTTTAGATATGACAAAGAAACTATACCTGTGAAATCTCAACAATACGATTGCTCAAACAAGATTTGAACAATGACAACACCAACTGAGCTTCTAAAGTGTTTGGAGAAAAATATCAAGGACTCCATTCCAAGATGAAGAGCAACAGGCAATTATAAAGTGCTGAGAGGAGAAATAGTCTTCCTCAAAGGTGAGTCCCCTAATGGTTATCCAATCCCAGTGGTCAGACCTAAAAAGAAATATGTGCTCCAGCAATAATAAACCAACTCTATCAGCTGGATTAGTATTTTTATCTCCTTGTATGTTTAGAGAAAGAGAGAGAATGCTCACTAAAGATTAAGAGGCCTTGAATCTGAAGGGGATGAAGCAACCTGGGAGGATTTAGAGGGATAATAGCTGATGATATGATTATATTTCAATTTTTCTATTAATTCCAAGTGTTAACCACACTAACAGTAAAATTAGAGTCTACATATCTCACCCCATCTCAGGGATTCACTGAGATTGGAGCTATGTCTATCAAACTAGTTGTGTCCAACAAGTCCAATTGTTTTTCAAAAGCTGTGCCCCATAGCCTACAAAGGTCTTGTTGTCCTCATTCACTGTTTTAGTTTGTTTGGTCTTTCCTTTGTTCTTTTTTCTTTTTCGGAGACTGGGTTTCTCTGTGTAGCCTTGTGTGTCCTGGAACTCACTCTGTAGACCAGGCTGGCCTTGAACTCACAGAGATATGTCTACCTTTGCCTGTCGAATGCTGGGATTAAAAGGGCTGTGCCACCACTGTTCTCCTTACTTTTAGGATGAAAAAATGCTAAAATACATCCTGCTATTTAATTGTGTTCAATTTCTTTATTAGATATTACCACATTGGCGCCTGCTCCATAGTTTTAAAAGATTCCCTCCAGATGGGTACCATACAATTAAGATTATTATATTCTGTAAGCATTTTGTTGCATACTTGTATGTGCAAATATTGTGTCATTTAGATATGGTTCCTTTTCAGGAAGTAAATATCTATTTTCAATAGAGCTTATATAGTAATGTGCAACCCAAAGCCATTATTCCTTCACTGTGGTCCAGAAATGCCAAAAGGTTACGGCATATGGTCTGGATGAGTAATTTAGATCCGATTAATAATATTAGGACAGAAGTTCAGAACTGAGATAAGAAAGCCTCTATGCATAAAAATATGAAAGAAAAAATTCAAAAATATTTGAAAAACATAAATCCGTGGGGGTTAGCAGAATCTGGTTGCTCTGTGATTATCTGGATATGTGTGATTACACACACACACACACACACACACACACACACCTGTTGTCAGAGCAAGGCCAGCCTGCATCACCTCCTACAGTTGATCTCACACAGCTCTAACCGTTTTGTGTTTTAAGCTCAGATCCTCAGCTCATTCTAGTCTATATGAACCTTTTCAAGGGCTGGATCCCTAACTGTTTCACTTCCAGATTCAGTCCACTAAATAAACACTCAAGATTTTACCAAGGTCCTCATTTATCTACATAAAATCCCAGGAAATTTTGTAGAAAGTGCCACTGCAGTCCTCAGCAGGAAAGTCAAGGCCAAACTTATCTTACTAACCTTTAAATTCAATCCCTGCTTAGGGATAGATGCCAATACATAGTAAACAGGTAACTGATACATGTTGCTGTGATTGGTTATTATACTTAATTATGTATGTAAGACATGTTCATTGGCCACAGGGAAAACATTGAAATATCTCTTTGACATCCTAGCAGTTTAGGAGAGACAAACTGAGTTAAGATTAATTCATCAGACTATTTCGACTGCTGGTACCATAGTGTGATCAGAAGTCTGAGAGATCAATGAGATGACATACTGAAAACTTCACTAAATAGTGTACAACTTTGTCTATGTATTTGTAGTGCTCTAACTGTTTCAGGGTTAACTGGTTGTCTGTATTATTTAAAATGGAAAGAAAGAAAGAAACCAAAAGAGATCTTACAGGATGCAAAAGAATATAAGAAGTAAGAAAGTACATTCTTGGGTTCAATGTAAACACTGGACTTCCTGGGTTCTCAGGGCCTCTCAACCACAGTTTCCACACCGTCTGCTCTCTTGGTCTTTATCCCAGCTTAGCTCGTGTCAATGCGGTGATACTGACACTTTTACCCAAACCAGAAAATGTCCTTAAGTACTGTAGCCAATCAGAGCAGAGGTGCACAGGTTTAAAAGGCCTGTGAGATCACTGAGCGCTCACCTCCTTCATCCTTCAAGGGCTGTGTCCACTCTGCCCTCCTCCACCTGAGAGCCTTCCTGGGAAGATGGCAGCAGTCCTGATTCTCCTGACCTTTCTTCTGCCTCTTGGATCTGGTGCAGGTGAGTGAACACCCCGGTTGTAGAGGTGCCATCCCATAATACCTCTGTGGAGTTTCTGCCCACTTCTAGTCAAGAACCTCCTGCACTCAACCAGGAGCTTTCTAAACCTAAGGTCACATTCCATACTCAGACCTGGCTAGATTCTCAACTAGGTCTGGAGAAGTGTCTTAGAAGACATGGTGGGCACTAGTGTAACACCCGAATCTGCTGTTACCTTCTCGGTACGGGTCGAGCCTACCTTATGCGAGTTTGGGCAAAGGCCTGGAGATTGAACAAAGACACAAAAGACCAGGGTCATTCGACAAGAGATCACCGAATGCCACTTTATTCAGCTTAATGCAAAGCTAATATACCCTGGCCCCAGTAAAGGAATTCCCTCCCAGGCAGAGGGGAAACTGGCGCCATAGGGGAACTGGCGCTGTATGGGACCTAGAGCTGTTGGGACTCCTTCCTGGGCAGGGGGTTGGGGGCAGAGAGCAGCGACAGGAAATTATCATACCAAAGATGAACAATGCCCTACAGCTAAATCACCAGGCTATGGCAGAGAGAACACAGGGACAGCAGGAGGCTTTAGCTGGCAGACCAAACTGTCCTTGAGACACACCCCAGGGAGTAAGGGGAGACCAGGCCCTACAACTAGCTTCTCCCTGCTCTTTTTGTCACCTGGAGAGTGGATCATCCTTAAAAAGAGAAGTGGCAGAGAATGCAATAATACTAAAAAGTACATTAACCACCTGAACCCAGACCCAGGGCAGCTTTAACAATCAGCCAGTAATAGGGGTAAGGCCACCAACTCAAGAATATTTAGTAACCTTCACGCTTAGGCTGCTGAAGAAAGAGGCCCAGGGTGACAAGTTGCCAGCATTGCACCCTCCACTACTTTTGCAGTCTGGTGTTGGTTGGCTTCTCCACTTCTTTGTGGTTATCATCTATTCCCATTTTTGCCAGAACACC
This sequence comes from Myodes glareolus, assembly GCF_982192425.1. NCBI lineage: Eukaryota > Metazoa > Chordata > Mammalia > Rodentia > Cricetidae > Myodes > Myodes glareolus. The sequence continues at coordinate 9,654,801 of NC_142037.1, forward strand.
CTTCTAATGTCTCCCAGGTTCTGGATCCCATGAGTTCTGAACCAGTATTTATAAAGGTAAGTAGTAGCCACTCATCAATGCAGCTAATCATTCACTGAAAATACAAGATATGGTGGGCATCAGAATAAGAGAATTTTAGAAAACCCTCCTCCATAGCTCTTGGGGGTAAACAGTAAGAAAATTATAACAAGGAGTATATTAGAGTTGGGGAGACTCAGTAGCAAAGAAAGGCTGAAGGGAAGCCACCCAGTATCTGCGTGGTTACTGGCATCATGAAGATAGAGATTTTGTCCCTCCATGTATTTGTAAAGTAGGGACTGGAGGGCAAGTGCTACCCACCTCTCCTCAGAACAGGGCACTAAGGCTAAAGATTGAGCAAATATTGTTCAATGTGCAAAGGATTCTGTCTTAAACAGTTTGAGGAACTGCAGATCTCACCCCTTTACCCCTCAAACGTCTTCCCTCCTCATCTCATCTGCTGCTCCCAGACACTCCATAAAGCCTTTTCTTTCAGAGGAGATCATCGGGGGCCATGAGATCAAGCCCCACTCCCACCCCTACATGGCATTTATTGCATCCGTCCACGATAATGAGAACAGGAGTCGCTGTGGAGGCTTCTTGGTAAAAGACAACTTCGTGCTGACAGCTGCTCACTGCAAGGGAAGGTGAGGAGAAGGAGCTAGGTCATGCTTTCTGAGACCCCAACAGGAGTTTCCATCCTCTACTTGTGGCTGCTCCTGTGAGAGCTCACTAGCGGGCAGGCTGTGACAACAGAAGTCTGACAACAGGATAACATTGAGGACAAAGAATGAGAGGTCAGAGGCAGCAGCACACTAGAGCTGAAAACAACTACACTGGTCAGACCAAAGCAGTGGCTGCGGTTGAACGGACACATTAAGAGGCAATGTGAACTTTGGAATATTGCTGAGAGGCAAAAATATTCCCAGTAGTTTAATGTCCTTGTGAAGTAAAGAGGAGCACGTCAAACCCTGAGATGCTCCTGTCTCCTCAAGTCACCTCAGTTAGAGCCCCACCATGCCCACCCAGTCTCTTACAGCTCCTGGACTGTGTCCTCTCTCACCCCTCTCACTCCACATCTCTCATCTGCACTCTGCTCTCTACAACTCAATGAAAGTCACTCTAGGAGCCCACAACATCAAGATCCAGGAGAAGACCCAGCAGATCATTGCTGTGGCTAAAGCCATCCCACACCCAGCCTATAATCCTCAGGATAGCTCCAATGACATCATGCTCTTAAAGGTGAGAACTGTCCCCATAGCTTCCTGTGCTTTGCTTGCTCAGGGATTGCCCCTCCTCTCCTGCTCTCATTCTGTTCCTTCCTTCCCTGCCATCCTGATTCAGAAAGGGGCCCAGGCTCCTGACTGAGCTGCTCTCTCCTGCTTCTTCCCCCACAGCTGGAGAGGAAGGCCAAGATGACTAAAGCTGTGAGGCCTCTCAACTTACCTAGTAGCAAGGTCCATGTGAAGCCAGGGGACGTGTGCTATGTGGCTGGTTGGGGACAGTTGGCCCCGAAGGATAAATTCCCAAATACCCTACAAGAGGTGGAGCTGACAGTCCAGAAGGATCAGGAGTGTGAGTCCCAGTACCTAGATGGTTACAACAAAGCCATTGAAATGTGTGTGGGAGACCCAAAGATCAAGAGAGCTTCCTTTTATGTAAGTTTGATTTTCAACTTCTTTGTGTTCTGTGGGAGGGAAAAGCAATCTGAAACCCAGAGAGCAAGTTTCAAGGAACTCTTTGTTTTGATCTTTCTCCATGGAAACAGCAGTAACCAGCAACTAACTAGGCCCTCAGAGCTGACAAGGAGCTTCAATGAAGACAGTTGGTATAAAACAGGAGTGCATAGTCCTCCTGACTCCCAGGCCCAGGCTTTAGAAAGCAGTGTGCCCTGTGTGTGTCATTACCTCAGAGCAGGCACCCACATTTGTCAATGGTCTGGTCCTCTATGCTGCCATCAGTCTCACTCACCTGTCCCCATGTTCTTAAACAATTGCCTGGAGCTGAGGGTCCCACACACCCTCATAGGGAGTGGATCACAGACGAGGTGAGAGGACAGAGGCCTGGTTCTGGTGGAAGTGAAGCAGTAACCCTGTCTATGTCAGAGTGGGAAGCCCAGCGGCCCCAGGCCTGCCCTCCGATCTTCCATAAGCAGAGCACACAAGTCATACTCCTTGGAGAGGAGCCTTGATGTGAGAGAGCGGTTGGGACTAGGGTGAACAACAGCTTAGTCTTCTGTGACCTTTCTCCATTCACAGGGAGATTCTGGAGGACCTCTCGTGTGTAAAAATTCAGCTGCAGGCATTGTCTACTTTGGACACACTGATGGTTCACCTCCAAGAGTCTTCACCAGAGTGTCAAGTTTCCTATCTTGGATAAAGAGAACAATGAAACGCAGCTAACTACAGAGCAAACCAGACCCCTCCCTGACTCACCATCTTCCCTACAGCTGAGTCCAGGATTGCCCTAGGACAGAAGCCAGCATCTCAATAAAGGTGTCTTTGCAGAATCAAAAGACTGGTTTTTATCACAGCGACCAACTCTGTGCTAGGAAGGCCAATGTCTCATTTCTGCTCTCTGCTCGTCCCATGTCCATACTCACATCTTGTCTAAAGCTCCTGCAAGGCTTCTGTCCAGATTGTTTGTAATTGTCCCACTGTGCAGTGCCTGCCTTCTTACATGCCTAAAGTCAAGCTGTGCTGTCTCTCATCTTGGGGCTCAGGCTTAACTCTTGTCTTTCTCTCGGTCATATGGACAAAAGGAGAGGGAAAGCATCATTGGTCCAGGAGATTTGGGAGACAGAGCCTAAGGTCACTGTTGATGGATCTTCCTGGGCAGAATATCTCTGTCCTACTGCTTTACCACTTCATGTCACCAACATGACAGCAATTTCAGTATCCCCTCTTTTTCATCTAGAAAAACTTTCATTATCCTCCTCTGAAAACAGGGCCAAGCTTCCTTCAGCCTCTTAGCTCCATCCCCTTCTCTTTTATGCACTGACTCTATCAACTCCTATGCTTTACAGTCCATGATAATCTTTACAAGTCCCCACTTTTTACCCTCTACCCAGGACACCCAAATCCACATGTGATTCCGTTCATTAGGGCCTCAGACCTGGGGTGTCAAGTGGGCAGGGAAGTGACTCACAAGAGTCCAAGGCAGAAGTGTCATTACAGAGGATCCATGGAGGACAGGGCTCTCAGTGTCTCTCTCCATAACCATACACCCTACTTCCCACATGTTCAGGACCTCCTCTCCATGGATGAGACGAACCACAGTTGGCTAGGACCAACTCTATCCAATAGCAATCAAAAAACTATGCCCACAGTCAATGTAACAGGTACAATCCTCAACTGAGGGCTACTCTTCCCAGGCGTTTCTAGTTTGTATTGAGTTGGCAAAAAGTGCCCAACACAGCCAGTTAGATAAGTTTTGTGGTAAAAAGCTAGACATGAGGTTATGTGGTTGTATTTAAAAGAACAAAACAAAACAAACCCTGCCGACCATTTGTTGATAGTGAGTTTGCTGAGAGGTGTACCTGTGATTCAGTGACTGACAGGCTCTAAGGAGGGAGAAATATTTATTTCTAAACCCTTTGGTGTCACCAGATTATGACCACATGAATTGAGTAAAATTTAAAACAATTCCATCCAAAGAATTTTGAAGACCAGAACCACTAATTGTAAATCCTACTCTTTGGAGATTGATGGCCGTGCTGATGCTAAATAGAGCCCAACCTACCATGCTGATTACAGGTAGTGATGCTGGAGGTAACTTCACTGAAGAAATGGCTTCTTTAGTGCTGTTGAGACACTAAATAAATCTATTTGTATGGGCAGTGGAAAAATATATCAAAGTGGCTTTCTTTGTCCATTACCAAACTAAATAGTACAGATGCCGCTGATTCCCAGAGATGGTTGTTCAATGAGACAGACCTAGCCTAGCAGTGCTGGAGAAAATCTTTAATCTCAGCACTGGGAGCAGAGGCAGTTGGATCTCTGAGGTCAAGCTCAGCCTAGTATACAAGGCAAGTGCCGTAACAGTCAGTGATACACAGAGAACCCTTGTCTCAAAAATAAATAACTGAATAAATAAATAGAATAAAATAAAAATGTAAATTAAAATCAAAATAGAGGAACTTGTAATATTATAGAAGATAGTGCAATTACAACACTAACCTCATGTTCAATGATGTGTCCATGCAGAGGTCTTCAAGAAAATTTATGCACAGGGAAGAAGGTCTCAGTGGGGATGTTGGGCAATAAGAGAGCATGATCTTAGGAAAAAATGACCAAAATACATTGAATACATATATGAAATTGTGAAAGAATTAAAAAGTAAGTTCTAAGGATACATTTAATGCAAAATAATTAAAATATGGGTAGCATCATATAGATTATTGTTACTTCTGAATTTCGTAAGGATCAAGGATTAAATCATCTCCAATGTCAAGCTAAGGACATTACCAAAACATTGTCAAGTTACTTCCAATGTTGTAAACAATATTTATGCCAGAACATGGGGATGAATACTCAATTACAGATTGAATTTGAGTGGATTTGACTGTTAATTTCATCTTTAACAGAAAACCAAAATCTCAATACCATGTTTAGCAAGGTACATGCTCCAAGTGAAGGTTGATATATTGTAAACTCAATTAAGGCCAATAATTGCATGCTTTTCAAACAAGTTGAATATGGTTTTGTAAAAAGTGATATAACCTTGCTATTACATTGGAGAGAGAAATTGAAAACAGATATCAAGATTTCCAGAAATAATGTCACTTTTTTGGTATAATCACAAGTCTATTTTTCATCAGCATATATGTTATCTGCCAACGTTACCTTCTGATTTTCAATTGGAAATGCCTAGAACTGCATTCCTTCATTCAACCTAAGAATATTTTTGATCATGTCCCTTCTTGACACTTATGGGCCTCTTACAGGATCTTCTCTAGATTCATGGGTCTCTTACAGGACCTTCTCAGATGAGAGCTCACCCTTCACAGTCACACTGGATCCACGCCATCAGTTTTTCATGGCACCTACACTTGTGAGTCACAGGTTTCAGTAACTGAGCATGCAGGCCTAGAGAGATGGTCCCAATGTCTTAATGGTAGAGACTGCTCTTGCAGAGGCCCCAAGTTCAGTTCTGAGCACCATGTTGAATGTCTCTTAACACTTGTAACCTAGGCTCCTCTGGCCTCCAAGGGTCTATGTACTAACATGCTCATGTCAAATCTGAACACAGACACATATACATAATCAAGAGTTAAAATCCTTTATGTAAATACCTTCTAGATATGAAATTGGAAGCAAACAAGATTGCTGGGCAAAAGTTGGGAGCATGGGGGTGGGGATAGAGGTGGGGTTGGGCTTGGGGGAAGGGGAGAGGTGGAGAGAGAAGTGAGAAGGGAAAGACTGGAGAGAGCTTGGGAGAGTGGGAGGGTGGAGATGGGGGAAGGGCAGATATAGGAGCAGGGAAGAAATTATCTACTTTAAGGGAGTCATTTTAGGGTTGGCAAGAGACTTGTCTGTGTTATTTAAAACGCAAAGAAAGAGCGAAATCAAAAAAAGAAAAAAGAAAAAAAAAACCCAAAAGATTTCTTACCAGAATTCAAAAGGATATAAGAAGTAAGAAAGTACATTCTTGGGTTCAATGCAGTCACTGGACTTCCTGGGTTCTCAGGGCCCCTCAACCACAGCCTCCACACCGTCTGCTCTCTTGGTCTTTATTCCAGCTTAACTTGTGTCAATGCAGTGATGACATTTTTACCCAAACCAGAAAACGTCCTTAAGTAGTGTAGCCAATCAGAGTAGAGGTGCACAGGTATAAAAGGCCTGTGAGGTCACTGAGCGCTCACCTCCTTCATCATTCAAGGGCCGTGTTCACTCTGCTTTCCTCCACCTGAGAGCCTTCCTGGGAAGATGGCAGCAGTCCTGATTCTCCTGACCTTTCTTCTTCTGCTTGGAGGAGCTGGTGCAGGTGAGTGAACACCCCTGTCATAGAGATTCCATCCCATAATACCTCTGTGGAGTCCCTGCTCAGCTCTAGTCAGGAACTTCCTGCACTGAACCAGGAGCTTCCTGAACCTCAGGTGCCAGACCATCCCAGACCTGAAAGCCTGTCACTGGCTAGATCCTCAGCAAGCTCTGAAGAAGGGCAGTGTCCTCAGAGGGCATGGTGGGCACTAGCTCTTTGTGTCACCTGGATAGTGGATCATCAAAAAAGAGAGTTAGTAGCAGAGAATGCAAAGTTACTAAAAAGTACATTATTGACCTTACCTGAGCCCAGATCCAGGGCAGCTTTAATGACCAGTCAGCAATGGAGTCAGGCCACCAACTCAAGAATATTATCATTATTTAGCAACCTCCCCCATCAATTGCTGAAGAAAGAGGCCCAGGGTGACAAATGCCATCACTGCACCCTCCATTAAATTTGCAGTTTTGTTTGGCCTCTCCATTTCTTTCTGCACATTCCTCGCTAGTTCTGTCTATGCAAGCACACAACTCCAATGGCCCCATGGCCCCGAATCCCATGAGTTCTGAACTACTAGCCCTGCAGCTACATAGAAGTCATTCATTTATGCAGCCAAAAGCATTTATTGAGAACCCAAGATGTTTGGGGCACCAGAATAGAATTTTAAAAGATCCTCCAGATAGGGGTTGAGGAAAGGGGTAAAACCATGATGGTAATCAGTACATCAGAGAGTCAGGGAGACACAGTAAGTAAGAAAAGACGAAGGCAATTCACCCAGGACCCCTCAGTGTAGCCTCATGAATGTAGAGCTTGTCCCTCCATGCATTTGTAAAGCAGGGCCTGGAGGACAAGTGCTACCCACCCCTTTTCAGAACAGGGTCCTGAACCTTAGGATTCAGCAAAGTATTCTATGTGTAAGGAATTCAGTCTACAACAGTCTTGGGGAGCTGCAGATCCCATTGCCTCACCCTCCTGACCTCACCTGTTGCCCCCAGACACCCCATATTCTGCCTTTTCTTTCAGAGGAGATCATCGGGGGCCATGAGGCCGAGTGCCACTTCTGCCCCTACATGGCATTTATTGAATTTTTGGATATTAAGGGAAAGAAGAATTGCTGTGGAGGCTTCCTGGTGCAAGATAATTTTGTGGTGACAGCTGCTCACTGCAGGGGAAGGTGAGGAGAAGCAGCTGGCCCAAGTTCTCTGAAACCCCAACAGGAGTTTCCATCCTCTACTTGTGGCTGCTCCTATGAGAGCTCACTAGAGGGCAGGGCTGTGACAATGGAAGTCTGTCATCAGGGCAACTTTGAGGTCAAAGGGTGAGAGTCCAGAGGCATCAGCACAGTTGAGTTGAAGGCAACTACACTGGTCAGACTACAGCAGTGACTGTGGTTGAAAGTGCACATTAAGAATCAATGCAAACTTTGGAAAATTGTGGAGAAGCAAAAGTAAGTCTTCAGGAGTCTAATGCCCTTGAGAAGACAAAGCTGTAGGTCACCCCTTAGGCTTTTCTGTCGCCTCAGCCCCTCAGCTAGAGACCCTCCCTGCTCACCCAGCCTCTTACAACTCCTGGACTGTGTCCTCTCTCACCCCTCTCACTCCACATCTCCCATCTGCACTCTGCTCTCTGCACAGCTTAATGAACATCACTCTAGGAGCCCACATCATCAGCTTCCAGGAGAAGAGCCAGCAGATCATCCCGGTGGCAAAAGCCATTCACAACCCAGACTTTAATAACGAAACCATCACAAATGACATCATGCTCTTAAAGGTGAGAAGATCCCATATCCTGCTCCAGGGATTGCTCCTCCTGCTCTCACCACGCTCCTTTCTTCTCTTCCATCCTTGTGTCTCAGCCCAGCAGTCAATGAGCCGTACTCTTCCTTCTTCCCCACAGCTGGAGAGGAAGGCCCTAAGGTCTAAAGCTGTGAGGCCACTCAGCCTGCCCTGTTCTGAGATCCGTGTGAACGCAGGGGATGTGTGCTCTCTGGCAGGTTGGGGAAAGATGGCCCCAAATGGTAAATTCCCAATTGGATTACAAGAAGTAGAGTTAAGAGTGTGAGTCCCACTTTCCACCTTGTTACAAGAAAGCCAATGGGATCTGTGTGGGGGACCCAAAGATCAAGTGTGCTTCCTTTAAGGTAAGTTGGATTGTCCTTCTCTCTGGGATGCATGGGAGCAGAAAAGGAATTTGAGACCTAGAGACCAAGCATCAGGGACTCCTTTGCCCTCTGGCTGTGATCTTTCTCCCTGGAAACAGCAGGAACCAATAACTAACTAGAGCCTCAGAGCTGACAAGGATCCTTGGTGAAGAGAGTTGGCATAAAACAGGATTTGCAGAGCTCTCCTGTCACCCAGTCCCAAGCTTTAGAAAGCTGTGCTCGCTGTGTGTGTTGTTACCACAAGCAGGGGTCTCCTCAGAGCACGCACCCACTTTGTCAATGGTCTGATCCCCCATGCTCACATGAGGCTCAACCACCTTTCCACAATTCTAAACAACAGCTGAGCGTCCCACACACCTTCCTAGAAAATGGATCATAGACTTGAAGAAAGAGTAGAGTCTGGGCTCAGGAGGTAGGTGAAGCAGTAACCCTGTCCAAAATTACAATGGAAAGCCCAGGGACACAAGTAAGCCCCACGATCTCCTACACACAGAGCACACAAGTCATGCTTTATGGTGGGAGGATGGGCTAGTGTGAAGTCAACTTAGTCCCCTGTGCCCCTCTCTATTCACAGGGAGATTCCTGAGGGCCTCTCCTGCGTAACAAAACGGTTGCAGGCATCGTCTCCTATGGGTTTAAAAATGATTCAGCCCTGAGAGTCTTCACCAGAGTGTCAAGTTTCCTATCCTGGATAGAGGAAACAATGAAATACAATTAACTACAGAGAAAACAAGGCCCCTCTCTGACTCACCATCTTCCCTACAGCCGAGTCCAGGATTGTTCTAGGACAGAAGCCAGCCTCTCAATAAAGGTCTCTTTGCAGAATCAGAAGACTGGTTTCATATCACAGGGACCAACTCTGTGCTAGGCAGGCCAATGGCACACTTCTATTTACTGCTCATTCCTCAACTATGTGCACACCTTGCCCAAAACTCAGGCAAAGCCATTGACCAGCTCCTTTTAACTTGTCCCTCTGTACAGTGCCTGACCTTATGACTGGTCCAAAGCTGAGCTTGGGTTTCTCTTGTCTTGGGGCCCAGGGTGAACTTTTCTCCTCCTCTGCGTCATATGGAAGAAAGGAGAGGGAAAGCACCATTGGTCCTGGAGATATGAAGACAGAGCTAAGGCCAGTGTAGATGGAGCTTCCTGTGCAGAGTATTGTTTTCCCACAGCTTCAACATTAAGGTGACAACAATTTCAGTATCCTCTCTTTCTCATGTAGAACAAGTTTCACTATCCTCTGCTAGAAACAGGGCCAAGTTCCTCCAGCCTCTTAGCTACACCCCCTTCTCTTTTATGCCTGCTCTGATGAGTCTATCAACTTCTATGCTTAGTAGTCCATGCTAATCTTTACATGTCCCTACTTCTTATCCCCCTACCTAGGACACCCAAAATCCACATGTGGTTCCTTTCATTAGGACCTCAGACCTGTGGTGCCAGCCTAAATCATGAACCGGCAGGGAGGGGGTCTCAATATCCAGGCCAGAAGTGTCATCATAGAGGTTCTATGGAGACCAGAGCTTTGAGTGTGTGTCCCCAAACCCTGCACCCCACCTCCCCCATGCTCAGATCTAGGGAAGCTCTTCCGAGTCACTTCATATCCACTGTACCAACCTCACCATGTGCTCAGCATCCATAGCAGCAAGGTCACTCAGCATGAGCTCCTCTGAGCTTGTTAGTCTCAATCATTTCTGGCTTCTAGGCTATGATGTCCTGCTGGTCATTTGGTTGATGTCAGTCTTTGACATCCCCAGGACAAAAGAACTAAAAGTCTTTACTTTTCTATCAGTCAACACTAAAGTGTATGAGGTTTGCAAATGACTTTAGGGAATCTATTGAGAAAATTAGTATTTCTCCCCAGGAGTTAGCAGTAGGTAGAGAATAACACAAGTAAGATGGCCTTGTTGCATTTATTTTATAGGTAACAGTTAGAGTCCTTATGTAGATTTAAATCCTAAGAGATGCACATGTTCAGAAACATAATTCAGATACAGAATTAAATGTGAGTTAGGATGCTAGGAAACAAAGAAAAATTTAAAAAAATATGGTGCGGAGAAAAACCTGTGATATTTCAACATTAGTGGTTACTGCAGTATTCATAATTCCTAAGACTACGTGGGATTCTCATTTATAGGAAGTTCTGGGAATGAGACTGTAGAAGAATGTGTGTGGTTTTTTTTGTCATATAAAAGTTTCCCTACATTGGACTCATATTGCAAAAAAAAAAAAATCCAAGTTGCCAGGTGTAATTTTTCGTGTTTTAATCAAGCACTTGGGAGGCAGATACAGGCAGATCTTTGACTCCAAAGCCAGACAAGGCTCTCAAACAAACAAGCAAGACATCCTTAGATTAACTTAAATAAACATTAAACTCCAAGCAGCCTTGGCTCAGGGTCCTGTCCTGTCAGACGCTTAACAGATAGCATGACTGGTAGCTACAGCTTAATGGTTCCCTGTCCCAAATAGACAGAGCGTCACATTCTCCTGGGAGATGAAGTAAAATCTTGCTCTGGATCAGGTAACTTTCAAAGACAAGGTTTTATATAGGAAGAGATGTAGGTGGCACACAGTTTCTGATAGAGAGCTGGAAAGTAAGCCCTGCCCTGGAAACATACTAAGGACCCATCTCTTTTAGAGACAACGAACACAAAGAAGAATGCAGACTCAAAGAAAAACATATGTTTTAAAACATGTGGTTACATATGTATTCAGCTTAGATGTCATATTTAGTTTTAGAAGATCATTTTATATCTTAAAATAACTTTTTGAAACCATTGTTGTGTATCCATTAGAGAGGGGATAAAACAATTCCCTACAATAGGTAGTAACTGACCTGACAAACAGTATGGAACCATGTTGAACTTAGCCTGGGATTCCCTGAAGAACTGACCTCAATATCATCTAATCTCCAGTCAGTAACTTGGTGGCATCCCACAAACAGATGAACCCATGCTCTGACTCCTCATGGAGAGAAACTCCTGGGCTCCTCCCACAGCTGCATGGTGAAGGTGTTCAAAGCCCCCTTGCTTTACTCCCTTGAGCACATATTGGAATAGATTCAGAGGCAGTAAATGCCTTAAATACAGACGGCTTCAGATTCCTCTGTTTTGTGGAAATATCTCTCAGCACTGACCGTTTATATAGAGCTCACTCTGCTCCCCTAACATCTGTAGTGATGTTCCGCACCTGGGAGAGGCAATGCTTCAAGTCTCCAAGATCCAAGTTCTCTTGCAATTCAGCAAGTCAGAGTAAAAACTGTAAGACACCCCTGAAGGACACAAAGCAGACAAAAGAACACAAGGTCTTCTGGTTCATGCTGGGAAATGATGTGGGATTCCTATCTGTATGATGTGGTTACCATTAATGAATAAAGAAAACTGTCTTGACCTGATAGGGTAGAACAGAGCTAGGTGGGAAAAACTAAACTAAATGCTGGGAGGAAGAAGGTAGAGTCAGGGAGAAGCCATATAGCTCCCCTCATCCTCCCTACCCTGCTAGAGACAGACAAGGGATGGAATTTTACCTTGTAAGCCACTGCCATGTGCCTATTCACAGTTTAATGGATATGGGTTAAATTAATATGTAAGAGCTAGCCAATAGGAAGCTTGAGTTAATGGGCCAAGTAATAATTTAATTAATACACTTTCTGTGTGATTATTTCAGTTCAGGGTAGCCAGGAAAACAAGTGGTCCCTCTTGCCACAGGGGAATACATGCTGCTATACCTTTATTGTCCTATCCAATGTCATATATCTTCCAGCACCATTTTCTGTGAATTTAGAGAATATAGAGTTTCCGTTTTGTATTTTTGTTCCATACCACCTTTCTGTGGTGTTTTTTAGTGAGGATGTATTTAGTGAGGATGATCCTAGGCTCATGTATTTGAGTACCTGGTTCTGAGTTAATGATGCTGTTTGGGGATGTTAGGAAAAATAGCCTTGGTGGAACAAATACATTGCTGGGGCAGTCTTTGACTCATACCACTACCAATTCTCTCTCTCTCTCTCTCTCTCTCTCTCTCTCTCTCTCTCTCTCCACTACACTTTGTGTGTGTGTGTGTGTGTGTGTGTGTGTGTGTGTGTGTGTGTGTAACTATAGTGTATGACATTGAGTATGAAGTTTATAGATGACAACACGTCCAGTTCTGTATAAAATGAATGTATGTGTGCTCTTGCTATTGTTAACCATGCCTGGCTTCAGTGTGATGCTGCCAGTGTTTTATGTTCTAACTGCAGACAGTCAAACTGGCGCCATCATACTTTCATATATTCCTGGTGACTTATTCAATGAAACATAGAGCTTATCCATGATATTTTAATCTATATTACAGAGAGCGGGTGTTTAATGGCATTTGGAAAGCATGTAAGCATTCTTTTTTTGATCATTAAGACACACACACCTCAGCCTTGCCTCACACTCCACCACCCAGTCACCATTCTTACACTAGCTGTCACTTTCGGCTGCATCCACAGCTGTGATGTGGAAATACTCAAGCCTTGATTTCCATTTTCTTTTTTTTGTTTTTGTTTTTTTTTCAATTTCCACATCTTTTATTTTCTCTACACTTTAAAAAGAACATGCCATAAAGAGAAGATAGTTAATACTTTCTTAGCTAGCTCTTTTTAAAATTTATTTAAAGTTTTTTTCTAAATTCCTACTTGCTTCCCTCCTCCTACTCTCCTCCCTCTCCCTCCACAGACCCTCCTACCCCACCCCCTCCAATCCTAAGAGAGGGTCATGCACCCTGCCCTGTGTAAAGCCCCAGACCTTCCCTACTACATCTAAGTTGAGCAAGGTTTACATCCATAGGGAATAGGATCCTAAGAAGCCAGTACATGCAGTAGCAACAAATTCGAGTGTCACTATCAGTGGCCCCACAGTCTGCCCCAACCATAAACCCTCTTCAAAGGGGCTTGGTTGTTCCCATACTCGTTTACTCCCAGCCCAGTTGGAGTTGGTGATCTACTATTAGCTCAAGTAAACTGTCTCAGTGGATGAACCACTCATGGTCTTGACTTCCTTGCTCATACTCTCACTCCTTCCACTCTTGGCAACTGGATCTTGGGAGCTCAGTTCAGTGCTCCAATGTGGGTCATTGTCTCCCCATCTGTTGTTGGATGAGGTTCTATGGTGATATTTAAGATAATCATCAGTCTGACTACAGGGTAGTTTATTTTCTTTTCAATATTCATAATAAAAATATAGTTCCTTATCTATTATTATTTTTAATGGCAGCATGATTTCTATACCATGATAGAATATAATACAACTCAAAAAAGAGAGATGATTCCTTAGTTAAAGGATGGCAGACACTTATTTTTTGTCAGGTAAATGCAAGGCTCTGTTCAACCTTTGGGGATTTGTGAGTGTTCACAAAGGTGATAACAGAAAAAGGCACTACATGAAAATCATGCTACCTAAGAGCAAAGACGGTGACTCAAGGACAAAGCAGTGAAACTGAAAAGGACGTCTTCTCAATAACAAAAGCACTTATGTTTCAATCCAGGGGTGCTGAGGGTGTGGCTCAGTGGGTAAGAGCACTAGCTGAACAAGCAGGAGAATCTGAGTTCAGATCCCAGCACCCACATAACAGATGCTGAGTGGGGCCGATGCACTGCTGTGTCCGCTGTGATTCCGCTGTTTGCTGGTACCAGCCTCTACCAAACAGTGTGTTCCAGGTTCAGGGAGAGACCCCCATCTCAAAGGTGTAAGATGGAAAACAGTAGAGGACCCTGACATCTTCCTCTGCTCTAATGCTGGCAAGGGGGACACATACACTGACGTACATGGGTACACACAAGCAACATACATTTAAAAATCTATTCATTCCTGTTCAAGTTACGTTCCGTTACTGTGATAAAACATTGTACCAACGTGCTTGACCAGGAAAGGGTTGATTTGGCTCACATGTCCCACGTGCACTCCATCACTGATGGAAGTTAGGCCAGGCAGGAGCTCAAGCAGGAGCAGAGGCAGGAACCTCGGAGGAAGGCTGCCTGCTGGAGTGCTTCCAGGCTCATGTTCATCTGCTTTCTTATCCAACCAGGACCTCCTGCCCATGAACAGCACTACCCAGAGTGGGATAGGCCCAACTTCATCCATTAGCAAACAAGAAACTACAAACATGCCCATAGTCAATCTAATGGACACAATCCTCAATTGAGGGCTCTTCTTCCCAGGCGTTTCTAGTTTGTGTCGAGTTGACAGAGAGTACCTAGCACAGTCAGTTAGCTCAGCTCTGTGGTAAACAGCTAGACATGTGGTTCTGTGGTTGTATTTAAAAGAACAAAACCAAACCAACCCTGACGACCATTTTTCAAAAGCAAATCCACTGAGAGGTATACAAACAGTGTCTCCAATCTGACAGGCTCTAAGGAGTGAGAAATATTTATTACTAAACTCATTTGGTCTCACCAGATTATAACCAAGTGAATTTAGGAAATTGAAAAAAAAATTATCCAAAGAAATTTGAAGTACAGAATCACTCATTTTAAATCTCCTTTTTTAGGGATTGATGGCAGTGCTGATGCTAAATAAAACCCAACCTGCCATTTTGATTATTGGTAGTGATGATGAAGCCAATGTCACTGAAGAAATGACATGTTTATTGCCATTGAAAAATGCTAAATAAATATATTTTAATGGGCATGTGGAAATTATCGAAGTGTTTTTCTTCATCGATGATCAACCTAACTAGTACATTTGCTGCTGATGCCCAGAGATGGTAGTTCAAAGACACTAACCCAGCCTGGCAGTGGTGTAGAAAGCCTTTAATCTCAGTGCTGGGGAGCAGAGGCAGCTGGATGTCTGAGATCAAGCGCAGCCTGGTCTACAGAGCAAGTTCCATATCATCCATGGCTACACAGAGAAATCCTGTCTCAAAAATAAACAAATGAATGAACAAATAAAAATAAAATAAAAATATAAATCAAAATAAAAATAGAGTAACTTGTAAAATTAAGAGAAGACAGTGCAATTACTACACTAGTCCCGTGATGAATATGTGTTCTTGAGAGGTCATCAAGAAAAGTTAGACACAGGGAAGAAGGTCTCAGTGGAAATAGTGGGGTATGAGAGAGGACAATCTTCTTTGGCAAAAATGCCCCAAATACATTGAATATATATATTCAAATATATATATTTGTTTTTCCTTTGTTTGAAATTGTCAAACAAGAAAAAGCAAGCTCTAAAAGGACATTTAATGCAAAATCATTTAAAAAAATGGGTGACATTATATAGGTCATCATCAGTATTGAATTTCTTAAGGGACAAGGGTTTAAATCATCTCCAGTGCTAGGAATTTCTGAAAAGTGTTCATGCTAACTATGATGAAATCATTTACATTTCAGGGGTAAGATGGCCAAGCTAAGGACATTACCAAAACATTATCAAGTTATGTTCAGTGTTGTAAACAATATTTATGCCAGAACTTTGAAATGAAACTCAATTAAAGATTGACCTTTTAGTGGATTTGATGGTTCCTTTCATCTTTAATGGGAAAAACAAATCTTAAACACCATGTTTCATACTGTAAGTGCTCCAGGTGAAGGTGAAACTGTTGTAAACTCAAATTAAGGCCAATACTTGCATGCGTTTCAAACCAGCTAAATATGGTTGTGTGAAAAGTGACATAGCCTTGCTATTATATTTGACAGAGAATTTGAAAACAGATATCAAGAGTTCTAGAAATAATTTCACTATTTTGGTATAATCACAAGTCCATTTTTTTATCAGCATATATGTTTTCTGCCACTATTATCTGCTGATTTTCAATTGGAAATGCCTAGAACTGCAATTTTTCATTCAACCTGAAAATCTTTTTGATTATATCCTTTTTCATCATTTATGGGCCTTTCATAGGACACTAGTTTCTACATCACTCCTAAATTCCAGTCATCTCTCCCAGTCTCCTCTCCCCCCACCTGATTGATTTCTTCCATTTCCATCCTCACTCAAATCTATCCACCATTAAAATATAGTCTATCTTGTAACAGGCTTTTTCTTTTGGTTCACCCACCAGCTCTCAATTGGGACATGAAGATTTATTAATTATGAATGCTTAGCCAAGCTTAGGCTTGTTTCTGAATAGCTCTTTTCACTTAAATTAACCTGTTTTTCTTTAACTTTTTACCTTTTCTTTCTGTATGACCCACTTTTTCTCTTGTCTCTATATCTGTCTGTCTGGCAGTTGCTTGGCATCTAGCGTCAGACACATCCCTTTCTTTCTCCTCCTTCTCTTCTCTTCTCTTCTCTTCTCTTCTCTTCTCTTCTCTTCTCTTCTCTTCTCTTCTCTTCTCTCCTCTCCTCTCCTCTCCTCTCCTCTCCTCTCCTCTCCTCTCCTCTTCTCTTCTCTTCTCCTCTTCTGTTCCTTCCTCTTGAGATTTCTCTCTTATTTATTCTCTCTGCCTGCCAAGCCTGCCTTTCCTTTTCTAGCCTAGCTACTGGCCATTTAGCTTTATTAGATGAATTAGGAGCCTTAGGCAGGGAAGGTGCAACAGCAACACATCTTTTCATTATTAAAAATGCAGCATAAACACATGTAACAATCCTTACATTGTTAAACAAATGCAGCCATAAGTGTAATACACATTTACACAGTTAAAGTAATATTCCATAGCATAAACAAATGCAGCATGGTTTTACACAGTTACATAGTCACAGCATTAACTTCTCTTCCCAGGGAGATTTAAGTGGCCTCTGGAGCCCCCACTGTTACTTTTCTTCTCTATTTTAGCATGATTATCTTTTAGTTAGCAGCTAATATCACGTTATAAATGACTACATACAATATTTGTCTTTCTGGTTGTGAGTTACCTCACTCAGGATTTGTTTTTAGCTTCATCCATTGTCCTACCTATTTAATAATGATATGTTTTTTATTTATTTTTATTTAGTTCTACAATTTTCTCTGTTCCCCTCCCTGCCTATTCCCTACTACCTTCAAACCTCCCTCAAGGTCCCCTGCTCCCAATTTTCTCAGGAGATCTTGTCTTTTTCTACTTCACATGTAGATTAGATCTATGTAAGTTTCTCTTAGGGTAATTCTCTGTAGTTGGAGGATGCTTGTTTGCTTTCTAGCCACCAATACCTGAAATAATTACACAGAAACATTATTATTTAAAATACTGCTTGGTCAATAGCTTAGCCTTCTCATTAACTAAATTTTACATCTTAAATTACCAATTCCTATTATTTTATATTTTATCACAAGGCTGATTGTTTACCAGTAAGTTTCAGGGTTCTGTCTCCTTTGGCAGCTACATGGTGTCTCTCTGACTCCGCATCTTTTTTCCTCTATCTCTGCTTGGAATTCTCACCTTGCTCTATTCTGCCCTGTCATAGGTCCAAACAGCTTTATTATTCATTAACCAATAGTCATAAAACGTATTCATAGCTTCCAGCGGATAATTCCATATCACCTTCCCTTTCTGTCTAAATGAAAAGGAAGGATTTAACTTTAACATAGTAAAATTATTTATAGCAAAATATGTATCAAGCAAGAATTACAGTTACAATGTTTGTATCTAATTTATCTTTTATAATAACTAAGTTAATCTATAATTATAACTACCTATTCTTCAACTCTATCAAAGACACCAGAAGGATATAATATTACCTAAGTTAACAGGAAGTAAATTGTAATCAACTTCCAAAACTCTAGAAATGACAGAGACACCTCACTGCCTGGACAGTCACCTAACATTCTTCTGTAACATTGGGGCATCCATTTTCAGACTACAGACCCATAGTATCTGGCAGACTTTTCCATGAAGCAGGAAATTTAATAGAATGTTTTCCCTCTATTGGCAGCTTGTCAGTCACTTCCTTCTATATCCTGCAGAATGTCTGGTAGACTCTTTCATGAAGCAGGAACCCTGAAGGATTGTCTCACCTTTAGGCTAGTTCAGCAGCCATGTTTCTGCACGTGCTGCATGTCCAGTTCATACACACTGCCATCAAGCAATCCAGGCAAGAGCAGTTTCTTGCCCAGATGACTAACAAACTTGATAAGGAGTCTCTTTGATGTCCATTATTCTCTTAAAGTAGATTGGTGCTTCCAGGAAGAGAAGTGTCTTATTGTCATGAAAAGTCCTAAGTTCTTAAAACATTTTAATGCCATAATCTGTTAGTTTTTGAAAGGTTTGAAGAATACCCATCCATCTGAAATATATCTGGTACATTTAGAAAACTTAACTAACATGACTACAAGGCTGCTGAATATTATAAATGACTGTCCATTAACCTGTATTTCTTAATTATACATTACATTTTTAAATGAGCTGCACAAACACTATACCTTAATCAAGAGCAAAAATAAACATATAACATAATTGACCTTAAATTTATATCAATAAACCAAAATCCATACCAATGCAAAATATTCATTTCTATAGAATAACCCCCTTTAAATATAAACAAACATTTATAAACAGTCATTTAGGGAATTTGGGTGTTATTCTCTAGAATAATTCCTGGTGGCTGGGGACAATGTTAATCAGGTCTTTCATTAAGTATCCAGTGTGGTAGTTCCTTCTCAGGAAGCAGTCCTGAAACTGTCATGTATGTTGAGCCATGTAAGTCATTGCTTCTGGGGGTCTTGTTTAATCAAACCATATTAGCCAGTAAGGAATTCATAACATTATATCCTCCATGGAAACAAAAGCAGAATCTCTTCCAAAGCAACGTATACTTAGACTGAAAATTTTAAGTCAAGATACCTTTAACATATATGCATATATATATTATATATTTTAATCTGTTCAAATACAGAAGAATTCCAAGGGCTAGTTGATTCTTCAATATGGTGAGCATCTAGCTGCTCCTATACCAGCTGTTCTAAAGTCTGCAGTTTGTCTTCTGTTAATGGCCATTGTTTAACTCATATTGGTTTCTCAGTTAACCATTTTAAAGGTAGGGCTGTTGGTACCTCTAAAGGTTTACTAGTTGTTTTGTGTTCTTGTACAGCCTAAATGCCTGATGATCTTTGTGTATAGTACCTTATAATATCCTTCCCAGAATTAAGAGTTTATGGGACTGAAGGAATGTTAATTTGGGTAAACACCGAAGCAGGTCACAATCACATAAATCACTGAAATATTAGCCACATATGGCCTCAACAAGGTCTGAAAAATGGATGTGTCCTAGAAGACATGGTGGGCATTAGCTTCTCCCTGTTCATCATCCAGAGAGAGGATCATCCCACAAGAGAGAAGTAGCAGAGAATGCAATAATACTAAAAATCTGTCATCAACTGTACTTGAGCCCAGACCAAGGGCAGCTTTAATGACCACTCTGTGATGGAGTATGCTACCAACTCAAGAATATTAGCAACATATGGTAACCTCCACCCTCAGGTTGCTGAAGAAAGAGGCCCAGGGTGACAAGATGCCAGCCCTGCACACTCCACTAGATTTTCAGTCTCCTTTTGATTGGCTTCTCCACTTCTTTCTTCAGGTCAAAAGCTATTCTCATTATGCCAGGACACTCCTACAATGTCCCAGGCTCTGAATTCCATGTGATATGAACCAGTAGCCGTGAAGTTGGGTTGTAGCCATTCATTCACACAGGTAAATCATTTACTGAGAATACAAGATATGGCGGGCATCACAATAAGAGAATTTTAGAAAACCCCCTCCATAGGACTTCGGGGTAAATGGTAAGAAAATAACAAAAACCAATATATCAGGGATTGAGGAGACTCACGCACAAAGAAGAGCTCAAGACAAGCCAAGAAGTATTGGCTTGATCACTAACGTCATGAAGATAGAGCCTTTGTCTCTTCATGTATTTGTAAAGCAGGGGCTGGAAGACAAGTGCCATCTACTCCTTTCCCAGAAATGGATAGCAGCAAGGGTGAGGGGTTCAGAGAGTCAGCGGGGAGTGTTCCTGCCACTATTTCTACCATCTCACCCTGCCCCAAGTCCTTGGAATCCTGCAAGAGACCCTGTTCCTGTGCTGAGGGCAACTGGAGAGGTGAGTAAGTACCCACACAGGTGATCAGCCTGAAGTGCCACTCTCTGGGACAGTCCCGAGGGACTAAATCCAGGCCTCCTCCAATTCCCTAAGCTTTTCTGGACATCCAGTGGGGTGTGTTCCCTGCTGCTGGCTTTCTTTACCCTATTCCACCCTGTCCCCAAGCCTGCCTTTTCATCTGCATGGTTCTTGGTTCCCCCAACACAGCCTGCTTCAGGGCAGAGGGGATCTGAGAACCTGCTCCAGTGCTGAGGGGACCTAAGAGAGGGCAGACCAAGAAAAACTTCCAAGTACACAGTCAGCCCACAACATCAAGATCCAAGAAGAGACCCAGCAGAACATCCCAGTGGAAAAAGCCATCCCACAACCAGCCTACAATCTTAAGAATGGCTCCAGTGACATCATGCTCTTAAAGGTGAGAACTGCCCCCACAACTGCCTATGCTTTGTTTGTTGCAGGGATTGCCCCTCTCCTCCTGGTCTCATTCTGTTTCTTCCCTCCCTGCCATCCTTTCTTTCAAAGTGTCCCAGGTCAGCAAGCTCCTGGATGAGCTGCTCTCTCCTGCTTCTTCCCCCACATTGGAGAGGAAGGCCAAGAGGACTAAAGCTGTGAGCCACCTCCCCCTGCCCAGGCATAATGTCCATGTGAAACCAGGGAATGTGTACTATGTGGCAGGTTGGAAAAAGATAGCCCCGGAGGGTGTATTTCCAAACACACTACAAGAAGTGGAGCTAACAGAACAGAAGGGTTAGGAGTGTGAGTCCACTGTCCAGATTGCTACAACAAAGCCAGTGAGATAAGTGTTGGGGACCCAAATATTAAGCATGCTTTCTTTAGGGTAAGTTCAATTTTCATCCTCTTTGGACTCTATGGGAGGGGGAAAGTAATCTGGGACCTAGAGAGCAAGCTTCAAGGGACTTTTTGATCTTTCTCCCTGGGAATGGCAGTACCCAGTAACTAACTAGGACCTCAGAGCTGACAAGGAGCCTCGGTGAAGGCAGCTGTTGATGGCAGGATTTGCACAGTCTTCCTGACACCTAGGACCAGGCTTTAGAAAGCTGTTCTCCCTGTGTGTGTGTGTGTGTGTGTGTGTGTGTGTGTGTGTCCCCATCATTACCACAAGCCAATGTCTCCCCAGAGGAGGTACCCTCTTTTGTCAATGGTCTGGTCCTCCATGCTCACATCAGGCTCACTCACCTGTCCCCATGTTCTTAACAATTGCCTGGAGCTGAGGGTCCCACACTCCTTCATAGATAGTGGATCACAGACTGCAGAAAGGGCAGAGGCTCAGGAGGGAGGTGAAGCAGTAACCCTGTCCACAATCAGAGTGGGATGCTCAGGGGCCACTGGCCTGCCCTCCGTTCTCCCACAAATGAGTGCACAAGTCATACTCATTGGAGAGGGAGGTAGGAAGAGGGAGAGGGTAATTTCAGCTTAGTCCCCTGTGGTCCCTCTTAATTCACAGGGGGATTCTGGAAGGCCTCTCCTGTGTAACAAAGTCCTTGCAGGCTTCATCTCCTATGGGAATAAAGATGGTTCTGCACCAGGAGTCTTCACCAGCATGAAAACTAGTTGGAGAATCCTGGGAGGATTAGAGGGATAATGCTAGGTGGCATGATTATATAAAATTTTTTCTATTAATTCAAAGTGCTAAGTATAAAAACAGTAAAATTAAAACCGAATTATCTCACTCCATCTTAGATATTCATTGAGACCATGAATTCATTGAGTCCATCAAGCCAGTTGTGTCCAACAAGTTCATTTGTTTCTCAAAAACTATGTCCATCCCACAAAGGTCGTGTTGTCCTCATTCACTGTTTTTGTTTGCTTTTTCTTTTTCTCTTTCTTTTTTTCTGAGACAGGGTTTCTCTGTGTAGCTTTAAGTGTCCTGGAATTCTATAGACTGGGCTGGCCTTGAACTCACAGAGATATGTCTGCCTCCAGAGTGCAGGGATTAAAGTGGTGTACCTCAACTGTTCCCTTACTTTTAGGATGAAAGCACACTAAAAAAAATCCTACTATTTAGAGATGTTCAATTTCTTTATTAGATATCACTAAATTGGAGCTTGATCCATGGCTTTTAAAGATTCCCTCCAAACAGGTACCATGTAATTAAGATCATTTTATTCTAAGGATTTTGTTGCTTAACTGTATGTATAGATATTATATCATTTATATATGGTTCCTTTTCAGAGAGGAATTATCAATCTTCATTATGGCTTATATAGTAATGTGCAGCCCCAAACAGCTATTCCTTCACTGTGGCCCAGAAATGTCAAATGGTTACAATCTATACACTGGATGGATTAATTTTTATGCAGTTGATATCAGGACTACAATTCACAGCAATGATATGAAAGCTTCTATGGATACAAAATATGAAAGGAGAAAATTGAAAAATATACGAAAAACCTTAAGCTGTGGGTGTTCAGCAGGACCTTGTTGCTCTGTGGTTATCTACATGTACATGCTTACACACACACACACAGAGACAGACAGACAGACAGACAGACACACACACACACACACACACACACACGCACACACACAACTTTGTTCTCAAGCCAAGCCCATCCTGTCTCACCTCCCAGAGTTGGTCTCATATAGGTCTAATAGCATTGTGCTCTAAACTCAGATCCCCAGATGATGCCTGTCAATATCAGCCTTTTCAATGCTGGAACCATGTCTGTCCTACTTCTTAATCTAGTCCACTAAATAAACATTCAGGATCTTAACATGGTCCTTGTTTATCTACAGTAATTCTAGGTAATGTTGTAGACAGTACCACAACAGTACCCCCTCATCAGGAAAGCCAGTTATGACCTTAGGATATTAAACTTTAAATTCAATCCTGAATCTCTGGTTTAGAGATAAATGTCAATACATAATAAACAAGTAACCGATACACGTCATTTGTGATTCGTTATTGTGCTTAAGCATATATGACGGTAAGACATGACCGTTGCCTTAGGGAAAACATTGAATTTTCCATGTGACACCGTAGCAGTTTAAGAAACTCAGAGTGAGTTAAGACTAAATCATCAAACGATTCCAACAGATGGTTCCACAGTATGATCAGAAGTCAGAGAGGTTAATGAGAACATATACTGAAACTCCACCCAGCCAAATATGGCTCTTCCTAACTCTCACTAAATACTGTATAACTTTGTCTGTGTATTTGTAGTGCTATAACTGTTCAGTAGCAAATTGGTGGTCTGTATTATTTAAATGGAATATTTATTTTAATGGAAAGAAAAAACCAAAAAAGAACTTACCAGAATACAAAAGATGTAAGAGGTAAAAAGGACACGCTTTTGCTCAGTGCACTCACCTCAGACTTCCTGGGGTCTCAGGGCCCCTCAACCACAGTTTCCACACCATCTGCTCTCTTGGCCTTTATTCCAGTTTAGCTCATGTCAATGTGGTGACAGTGACATTTTTACCCAAAACAGAAAATGTCCTTAAGTACTGTAGCCAATCAGAGCAGAGGTACACAGGTTTAAAAGACCTGTGAGGTCACTGAGCGCTCACCTCCTTCATCCTTCAAGGGCTGTGTCCACTCTGCCCTCCTCCAACTCGAGAGCCTTCCTGGGAAGATGGCAGCAGTCCTGATTCTCCTGACTTTTCTTCTGCCTCTTGGATCTGGTGCAGGTGAGTGGACACCCCTGTTCCAGAGGTGCCATCCCATAATACCCCTGTGGAGTCTCTGCCCAGCTCTAGTCAGGAACTTCCTGCACTGAACCAGGAGCTTTCTGAACCTCAGGTCCCAGACCAACCCAGACCTGTTAGCCTGTCACTGGCTAGATCCTCAGCAAGGTCTGAAGAAGGGCGGTGTCCCCAGAGGACGTGGTGGGCACTAGCTTCTCCCTGCTCTTCATGTCACCTGGGGACTGGATCATCCCTAAAAGGAGAAGAAGCAGAGAACGAAATAAAACTAAAAGGTAAATCATTAAACTTACCTGAGCCCCAACCGAGGACAGCTTTAATGACCACCCTGCCATGGAGCATGCCACCAGCTCAAGAATATTAGCATTATTTAGTAACCTCTACCCTCAGGTTGTTGAAGAAAGAGGCCCAGGGTGACAAATTGCCCGCATTTCATACTCCACTAGCTTTGAAGTCCAGTTTTGGTTGGCTTCTCCACTTCTTTCTTCAGGTCATCAGTTATTCCCTTTATGCCAGCACGCTCTCCCAATGTCCCATAAGCCCCGAATTCCATGAGCTCTGAACCACCAGTCCTCTAGCTAAGTAGAAGTCATTCTTCCATGCAGCCGAAGCTTTTATGGAGAACCTAGGATATTATGGGCACCAGAATAGGAGAACTTTAGAAAATCCCTCCCTAAAGAGCTTAGGGTAAGAGATGACGAACTGGCAGAAATCAAGACATGAGAGGTGTCCAGAGACTCACTAACAGAGAAAGACTAACATTGAACCTCCCAGTATCCCCTTGGTCTCTAGCATCATGAAGAAAGAAGTTTGTTTGTCCTTCCATGTATTTGTAAAGCATGGGCTGGAGGACAAGTCCTACCCACCTCTTCTCAGAACAGGGCACTGAGGCTTCAGACTCAGCAAAGATCATTCTATGTGCAAGGAATTCTGTCCACAACAATCTTGGGGAACTGTAGATCTCACCCCATCGCCCCTCCCTAGATCTTCCCTCCGACCTCATCTGCTGTTCCAAGACACCTCATATTCTAGCCTTTTCTTTCAGAGGAGATCATCGGGGGCCATGAGGTCAAGCCCCACTACCGCCCCTACATGGCATTTATTACATTTGTGAAAGATGGTGGCAGAAGTGGTGGCTGCGGAGGCTTCCTGGTGCGAGACAATTTCGTGCTGACAGCTGCTCACTGCAGGGGAAGGTGAGGAGAAGCAGCTGACCCATGCTTTCTGAGACCCCAACAAAAGTTTTCATCCTCTACTTGTGGCTGCTCCTGTAAGAGCTCACTAGAGGGCAGGGCTGTGACACTGGAAGGATGACAGCAGGGAAACTTTGAGGTCAAAGGGTGAGAGGTCTAGAAGCATACTTGGGTTGAAAGCAACTACACTGGTCAGACCAAAGCAGTAGCTGAGGATGAAAGTGTACATTCAGAGTCAATGTAAACTTTGCGTATTGCCTAGAAGCAAAAGTGAACCCTCAGAAGTCTAGTGTCCTTGAGAAGCAAAGAGCAGCAGGTCACACCCTGACCTTCACACTTCTGTCTCTTCAAGTCCCCTCAGCTAGAGCCCCACCCTGCCCACCAAGCCTCTAATAGCTCCCTGGACTGTGTCCTCTCTCACTCCACATCTCCCATCTGCACTCTGCTCTCTGCACAGCTCAATGAAAGTCACTCTAGGAGCCCACAACATAACGTTCATAGAGAAGACCCAGCAGATCATTCCTGCGGCAGTACCCATCCCACATCCAGACTTCAATCGTAAGGATCGCTCCAATGACATCATACTGTTAAAGGTGGGAACTGCCCCCACAGCTCTCTGAGCTCTGCTTGCTTCAGGGATTGCCCCTCCCCTCCTGCTCTCATTCTGTTCCTTCCCTCCCTGCCATTGGGATTCTCAAAGGGTCCCAGGCCAGCAGGCTCCTGGCTGAGCTGCTCTCTCTTCCTCTCACAGCTGGAGAGGAAGGCCAAGAGGACTAATGCTGTGAGACCCCTCAACCTGCCCAGGCGCAAGGTCCTTGTGAAGCCAGGGGACATGTGCTATGTGGCTGGTTGGGGACAGTTGGCTCCGAAGGGTGAACTCCCAGATACATTGCAAGAGATAGAGCTGACTGTCCAGAAGGACCAGGAGTGTGAGTCCCGCTTCCCACGTCGTTACAACAAAACCATTCAGATCTGTGTGGGGGACCCAAAGATCAATCGTACTGCTTCGGCTGTAAGTTGGATTGTCCTCCTCTCTGGGTTGCATGTGAGGGGAAAAGCAATCTGGGACCAATAGACTAAGCATCAACATACTCCTTTGCCCACTGGTTATGATTCTACTCCCTGGGAACAGCAGTCACAGTAACTAGCTCGGGTCTCAGAGCTGACAAGGAGGAGCCTTGCTGAAGGCAGATGGTACAAAGCAGAAACTGCACAGCCCTACTGACTCCCAGGCCCAGGCTTTAGAAAACTTTGCTCTGCCTGTGTTATTACCTCAAGCAGGGGTCTCCTCAGAGCAGGCACCCACATTTATCAATGGTCTGGTCCTCCATGCTTATATCAGGCTCACTCACCTGTCCCGATGTCTCTTAAACAATGGCCTTGAACTGAGGATCCCACACATCTCCATAGCGAGTGGATCACAGTGGAGAAAGGGCAGAGGCAGGGCTCGGGAGGGAGATTAAGCAGTAACCCTGTCCATAATCAGAGTGAGAAACCCAGGAATACCAGGCCTGTCCTCCGATCTCCCACAAGCAGAGCACACAATTTGTGCACTTTGAAGAGAAGCCTTGACGTGAGAGGGAGGCTGGTACTAGGGTGAACTGCTGAGTCCCCTCTTGTAGTGCCATTTTAATTTTATTTTAATAAATAAAGATTGCCTGAAGATATGACTGTGAAACATTTCCACTGGTCAGCCTTACAGACAGAGTAACACACACCTTTAATCCCAGTAGCCACAAGAACATGCACCTTTAATCCCAGTGTTGAATGCCTTTAATCCCAGTCCTAGAGAGGAATATAAAACGGGAGGAGACAACTCTCAGATGCAGTCTCCTTCTGAGATTCCAGGAGGTAGGATCTCCATTTCAGACAAAGGTTGAGGTAAGAGCCTGTGGCTGGCTGCTTTCCTTTTTGGATCTTAAGGTTGAACCCAAATTTCTGAGTCTGTGTTTTTAATAATCATGCATCAAAAGCAGTTTTGACTGTTGGCTTAGTAGAGTAAAGCCAAATCTGAGCAGAGATATAGAGAGAAAGTAGGCAGAGTCAGGGAGATACCATGTAGCTGCCACAGGAGAAAGATGGCAGCCACCAGTAGACCACAACCTCATGGTCATACAAACATCAATAGAAATGGGTTATTTTAAGATATAAGTGTAGCTAGAAATACGCCTAAGCTATTGGCAAAGAGTATTGTAATTAATATAGTTTCTGTGTTAATCATGTGGGTCTGGGCGGCCAGGAAATGAATGGTCTCCACTTACACCCTGTGACCCTTCTCCTTTCACAGGGGGATTCTGGAAGGCCTCTCGTGTGTAAAAAAGCAGCTGCAGGCATTGTGTCCTTTGGGTCTAAAAATGGTTCAGCTCCATGTGTCTTCACCAGAGTGTCAAGTTTCCTATCCTGGATAAAGAAAATGATGAAACGCAGCTAACTACAGAGCAAACCAGACCCCTTTCTGACTCACCATCTTCCTTATGGCAGAGTCCAGGATTGTCCTAGGACAGAAGCCAGCATCTCAATAAAGGTCTCTTTGCAGAATCAAAAGACTGGTTTAATTTCACAAGGATCATCTCTGTGCCTAGCCAGCCTATATCACACTTTAGCTCTTTGCTCACCCTAACTCCAGACACACACCTTGGCCAAAGCTCAGGCAAGGCCACTGAGCAGCTCCTTTTCACTTGTCCCTCTGTGCAATGCCTGCCCTTCTGACTGGTTCAAAGCTGAGCTTGTGTATCTCTTGTCTTGGGTCTCAGGGCAAACTCTTTTCCTCCTCTGTGTCATATGGAAGAAAGGAGAGGGAAAGCACCTTGGGCAATGAAGAAGAGAGCCTGATCTGAGCCTAGGATTCCTTGAGCAAGTGACCTCAATGACATCTAATCTCCAACCAGTAACATGGTGGCTTCTTGTACAAAAGATGAGCCCATGCTCAGACTCCCCCTGGAGAGAAATCCCTGGGCCCCTCCCACAGCTTTATGGTAAAGGTGTTCAAAGCCCCCTTGCTTTGCACCCTTGAGCACATATTGGAGTAGAATCAGAGGCAGTATATGTCTTAAACACAGACTGCTTGAGATTCTTCTAGTCCATGTAAGTATCTCCCAGCCCTCACTGTTTGCATAGAGCTTACTAGGCTCCCCTAACATCTGCACTGATGTTCTGTATCTGGGGAGGGAAGTAATTCAATTCAACGAGACAGAACTTCTCTGCTTCCCCAGACCATTACTGTACACCAAGCCCTGAGGGTCACAGACCAGACACAAGAACACAAGATCTTCTGGTTCGTGCTGGGGAACCCCACTGGTATTCCTTCATTATTCTGTACTATGTCAGACATCTGCCAGCACCATTCTCTGTGGACTTAAGGAATATAGAGTTTCTATTCTGTATTTGTGTCCCATGCCACCTTTCTGTGGTGGTTTTTAGTGACTATGTCCCCTCTAGGCTCATGTATTTGATCACCTTGTTCCTGATTAATGATGTTGTTTGGGGATGTTAGGAAATATGGCCTTGATGGAGCAAGTCCATTGCTGGGGCAGGAACTGACTCACACCATTACCAATCTTTTCTCTCTCTGTTATTATTCCGTGTGTGTGTGTGTGTGTAACTATATTTTATAGCTCTTGAGCATGAAGTTTGTTGATGACAACATGTTCCAATGCTGTGCAATATGGATATACGTGTGCTCTTGGAAGTGTGAAACATGCCTGACTTCAGTGTGATGCTGTCCGTGTTTTCTCTTTCAAGTGAAGACAGTCAAACTGGCACCACCCAATTCTCATGTGCTCCTGGTGACTTAGCAAACTAAACAGACGTTATCAATGAAATTTTAATCTCCATAGCACAATGGGATTTTAATGGTATTTGGAAAACAAGTAAGCATTCCTTTTTGTTCATTAAGAGACACACACCACAATCTTGCCTCACACACCACGACCCAGCCACCGTTTTACAATCAGCTCTCACTCCATGCTCCATATGCAGCTGAGATGTAGAAACACTCAAATCTTGCTATTTTCTTTTCAATTTTCATAATAAAAATAAATATAGTTCCTTATCTATTATTATTTTTAATTGCAGCATGGCTTCAATACCATAATAGAAAATAATACAACTCAAAAAAGAGAGAAGATCACTCAACTGAAAGGTGGCAGACAGCTACTTTTTATTGTCAGATAAATACAAGGTTCTATTCAACATTTGAGAATTTTTGAGTGCTCACAAAGGTGGAAACAGAAAAGGCATTACATGCAAACCGTGCGACCTAACATAGCAGCTGTCAAGGATGGTGACACAAGGACAGAGCAGTGGAACTGAGAAGGACGTCTTCTCAATAACAACAAACGCTTAAAGTTTCAATTTAGGATGGTGAGGATATGGCTCAGTGGGTAAGAGCACTAACTGAACAAGCAGGAGAATTTGAGTTCAGATCCCAGCACCCACATAAAAGATGTTGAGTGTGGCTGATGTGCCTGCATCCTCAGTGCGGAGACAGGAAGACTGTTGATGCTTGCTGCTAGCAGCCTCAACAAAACAGTCTGTTCAGGTTCAGGGAGAGACCCCATCTCAAAGACTAAGACAGAAAAAAGTAGAGGACCTTGACATCTTCCTCTGCTCTCAGACAGGCATGGGACACATACATTGACATACATGTTTACACACAAGCACCACACAGTAAAAAGATAGTCACACCTGTTCTAGTTATGTTCTGTTACTGTGATAAAACATTTTCCCAAAGTGCTTGGCCAGGAAAGGGTTGATTTTTCTCACATGTCCCACCTGCACTCCATCACTGATGGAAGTCAGGGCAGGTACGCGCTCAAGCAGGAGCAGAGGCAGGAACCTCGGAGGAAGGCTGCCTGCTGGAGTGCTTCCAGGCTCATGTTCATCTGCTTTCTTATCCAACCCAGGACCTCCTGTCCATGAATAGCCCTATCCAAAGCGGGATAGGCCCAAATTCATCCATTAGCAACCAAGAAAGTACCCCAACAAACATGCCCATAGTCTATCTAATGGACACAATCTTGAACTGGGGGCTTCTCTTCCCAGGTGTTTCTAGTTTATGTCGATTTGACAGAAAGTACCCAGCACAGCTGGTTTGCTAGGCTCTGTGGTTAAAAGGTAGACAAGTGGTTATGTGGTTATATTTAAAATAATAAAACAAAACAAACCCAGAAAAGCATTTCTTGATAGTGAGTCCACTGAGAGGTGTACAAATAGTGTTCCAATTATGATATGTCCTAAGGAGTGAGGAATATTTATTAATAAACTCATTGGTTTTAAAACCAAGAGAACAGAAGAAATTGAGAGAAATAATCTATTCAAAGAACTTTGGAGAGCAGAAGTACTCATGTTAAATCTTATTCTTTGGGGATGGATGCAGTGCTGATGCTAAGAACAGCACAACCTGATATTTGGTTCCAGGTAGTGATGATGGAGCTAACGTCATTGAAGAGATAACACCATTGAAAGACACTAAATAACTTTTTTTTTGGTATGGGGCAGTGGAAAATATATCAAAGTGGTTTTCTTTGTCCATAATCAGTCTAACTAGTACAGCTGCTGCTGATGCCCAGCGATGGTAGTTTAAATAGAGACCCAGCCTGGCAGTGGTGGAGAAAGCCTTTAATCCCAGTACTAGGGAGCAGAGGCAGCTTGGTCTCTGAGGTAAAGCACAGCCTGGTCTACAGAGAAAGTTCCATAAGAGCCATGGATACACAGAGAAACCCTGTCTCGAAACTAAGTAAAGGAATGAACAAATCAAATGAATAAAAATGTAAATCAAAAGAAAATAAAAGGAACTTGTAAAGTCAAGAGAAGACAGTGTAATTATCACACGATACACATGATTAGTGACGTGTCCTAGCAGAAGTCATCAAGAAAATTTATGAAAAAAGAAGATTGTCTCATTGGGAATTGTGAGGGATGAGAGGGGATGAATTTGAGCAAAAATGACAAAAAAACATTGGATACATATATAATATTGTCAAAGAAGACAAGCTAAGATCTAATTTAATGCAAAATCATTAAAAATGGGTAATCTCCCCAGTACTGAGTCTCATAAGGGAAAAAGGATTAAATCATCTGTAATGCCAGGAAGGCCTGAAAAGTGTTCATGGTAACTATGATGAAATCATTTACATTTTAGAAGTAAGATGGCCATTCTCTGGACATTACCAAAACTTATTAGGTTACTTACAATGTTTTAAATAGTATTTATGCCAGAATTTAGAAATGAAAACTCAATTACAAATTGACCTTTACAAATTACAGATTTGACAGTTTATTTCATCTTTAATGGAAAACCAACCTCTCAATACCACGTTTTATACCTAAGTGCTCCAGGAGAAGGTGGAATTACGGTAAGCTCAATTTAAGACAAATAATTGCATTTCAATGCAGCTCAATACCGGTTTGTAAACAGTGACATAACCTTGCTATTACATTTGAAAGAAAATATGAAAGGAGATATCAAGATTTCCAGAAATAATATCACTATTTGGTATAATTACAAGGTCATTTTCATCAGCATATATATTATCTGCCAAAGTTCCCTGCTGAGATTCAGTTGGAAATGCCTAGATCTGCATTCCTCCCTTCAACCTAAAAATATTTTCAATCATGTTCATTCTCGACATTTATGGGCCTTTTATAGAACCTTCTCTACATACATGGGATATACATACTTATAGGACCTTCTCTGAAACAAGAGCTCACCCTTCACAATCACACTGGATTCACACCATCAGGTTTTCATAGCACTCACACTTGTGAGGCACAGGTCTCAGGAACTGAGCATGCAGGTCTGGAGAGATGGCTCTGACGTCTTAATGGTAGAGACTGCTCTTGCAGAGGCCCCAAGTTCAGTTCTGAGCACCCATGTTGAATGTCTCATAACACTTGTAACCTCAGTTCCTCTGGCCTACAAAGGCGTTTGTACTCACATGCACATGCCCCAACCGGAACACAGACACAAACATATAATCCATAGTTAAAATCCTTGATGTAGATATACTCTAGACATGATGAGGGAACTACACCTGTGAAATTCAGCAATATGACTGCTTAAATAAGGTCTGAACAATGACAACACCAGTAGACCTTCCAAAGTGGTTGGGGAAATAGCAGGGGCCATCCCAAGATGAAGAGCAACAAACTATAAAGTGCTGAGAGAGGAAGAAATAGTCTTCCGCAAAGATGAGACCCCCAATGGTTATCCAATCCTAAGTGGTCAGACCTAAAAGAAATATTAATTCAAGCAAAAATAAACTGACTTTGTAAGCTGGATTTATATTTTCATCACTGTGAATGTTGAGAGAGAGAAAGAGAGAGAGAGAATGGTAATTAAAGAATAAGAGGCCTTGAGTCTGCAGGGGATGGAGCAACCTGAAAGGAGTTAGAGGGATAATGGCTGATAGCACGCTTATATTTTAATTTTTCAACAATCTGAATGGTAACAGTAAAATTAGAACCAAAATATCTCACCCCATCTCAGGAATTCACTGAGATTGGAGCTATGTCCATCAAGACAGTTGTGTTTAACAAGTCCATTTGTTTTTCCAAAGCACTGTCAAAGGGGCCACAGAGTTTGTGTTGTCCTCATTCACTATTTTGATTTGTTTGCTCTTTATTTGTTATTTTTATCTATCCTGAAAAAGCGTTTCTATGTCTGGCCCTGTGCATCCTGGAACTCACTATGTGGACCAGGTTGCCCTGACTCACAGAGATATGTCTACCTCTGCCTACTGAGTGCTGGCATTAAAGGGTTTGCCAACACTGTTCTCCTAATTTTTAGGATGAAATCACACTAAATTAAATAATACTACTTAGCTGTGTTCACTTAATTATTAGATATCACTAAATTGGAGCCCGTTTCATGCGTTTAAAAGATTCCCTCATCATGGGTACCATATAATTAAGATTATTATATTTTGTAAGGATTTGATTGCATACCTGTATGTGCAGACAATGTATCATTTATACATGGTTTATTCTCAGGGAGAAATTACCAATTTTTGTTATGGCATATACTTATATAAATATACATCATATATATCTATAATATAGTATAGTATTGTGTATCTCAAAACAGTTGTCCCTTCATTTTGGCACAAAATTAACACAGAGTTTCAAGCCACGGACTGCATGATTAATTAAGATCAATTAATATCTGGACTGTAGTCAACTGCTGGGACAAGTAAGCCTCTATGGATACCAAGTATGAAAAAAAGTAAGTTCAAAAATCTCAGGAAAACATAAAGTTGTAGAGATAACAGGACACAGGGTGCTCTGGTGTTGTTCTAGATGTGCATGCTTAAACACACACACACACACACACACAAGCAGGCATGCATGCACATGTATGCATGCTTGAGCACAGCACACAAACACACCTCTGTTCTTAGGGCAAGGCCAGCCTGTCTTAATCCCAGAGCTGATCTCACACGGCTGTGTTCATCACCTACCCTAAGCTCAGATCCCCAGCTAACTCCAGTCGTTATCAGCCTCTTCAAGAGCTGGATCCCTGTCTGTCTCACTCCTGGATCAGGTCCACTCAACAACCACTCAAGACTAATCAAGGGTCTTGTTTATCTATTAAAGATCCAAACAACACTGTAGGAAATCTGCTGAAGTCCTCAGCAGGGAAGTCTGTGCTGATCTAGTCTTACCGACCTCTTGAGAGATGAATGCCAATACAAAGTAAACAGGTAACCAATACATGCTTTTGTGATTTGTTAGTATACTTAATTAAACAAGACAGTAGACATGATCATTGGTCACTAGGTTTCTCTTGCTTTAGGGATTTCTCTGTGACACCCTAGCAGTTTAGGAGAGTCAGAGTGCGTGAAGATTAATTCATCGGACTATTCCAACAGATGGTTCCTCGGTATGATCAGAACTCCCAGAGGTTAATGAGAAGATGTACTGACACTCTGCCTCGCCAAATATGGTGCAGTATCAGCTTTTAATAAGTATTGTATAACTTTGTCTGTGTATATGTAGTGCTATAGCAGTTTTGTGATAATTTGTGTGTAACCAATATTTTTTTTAAAAAAAAAAGAAAAGAAAGAAAGAAAAAAACCAAAGAAACTAAAAAAAAAAATCTTACCAGAATGAAAAAAAAATGTAAAAGATAAGAAAAGCCACACTTTTGTCTCAGTGCAGGCACACTGGACTTCCTGGGGTCTCAGGCCCTCCTCAACCACAACCTTAACACCCTCTTTTCCTGGTCTTTATCCAGGATTAGCTCAGAGGATGTCAATGTGGTGACATTGTCATTTTTACCCAAACCAGGAAACTGCCTTAGCTACTAAAGCCAATCAGAGCAGAGGTGCAGGTTGAAAAGGCCTGTGAGGTCACTGAGCGCTCACCTCCTTCATCCTTCAAGGGCCGTGTCCACTCTGCCCTCCTCCAACCCGAGAGCCTTCCTGGGAAGATGGCAGCAGTCCTGATTCTCCTGACCTTTCTTCTGCTGCTTGGAGCTGGTGCAGGTGAGTGAACACCCCTGTTCTGGAGGTGCCATCCCATAATACCCCTGTGGAGTCTCTGCCCAGCTCTAGTCAGGAACTTCCTGCACTGAACCAGGAGCTTTCTGAACCTCAGGTCCTAGACCAACCCAGACCTGGAAGCCTGTCACTGACTAGGTCCTCGACAAGGTCTGAAGAAGGTTGGTGTTCTCAGAGGACATGGTGGATACTAACTTCTCCCTGCTCTTCGTGTCACCTTGAGATTGGATTATCTCCAAAAGGAGAAGTAGCAGAGAATGTAAGGTTACTAAAAAGTACATCATTGACCTTACCTGAACCCAGACCAAGGGCAGGTTTAATGATCAGCCAACAATGATGTATGCAACAAGTTGACGAATATTAGCATTATTTATTAATCTCCACCCTCAGGCTGCTAAATCTAGAGGTCCAGGTTGACAAGATTCCTGTACACTGCACTGCCTTGCAGTCTTTTCTTTGTTGGCCCCTCCACTTCTCTCTGCAGGTCCCCAACTATTCCCTTTATGCCAGTGGAATCCTACAGTATCCCATAGGCTCTGATTCCCTTGAGCTCTGAGCCACCAGCCTTCCAGCTAAGTAAAAATCATTCTTCCATGCAGTGAATTCATTTACTGAGAACCTAGGATATGATGGACACCAGAACAGGAGAACTTTAGAAAAAATCCTCTCTAAAGAGCTTGGAATAAAAGGTGACAAATCGGCAGAAATCAAGACAGGAGTTGCCTCCAGAGACACATTTACTGAGAAATACTAACACGAGCCACTCAGGATCCCCTTGGTCTCTAGGATCATGAAGACAGAAGTTTGCCCCTCCATGTATTTGTAAAGCATGTGCTGGATGACAAGTCCTACCACCCCTTCTCAGAACAGGGCACTGACGCTTCAGGTTCAACAAAGATCAATCTCTGTGCTAGGAATTCTGTCCACAACAGTCTTGGGGAACTGTAGATCTCACCCCATCTCCCCTCCCTAGAGCTTCCCTCCGACCTCATCTACTGCTCCCAGACACCTCATATTCTTGCCTTTCTTTCAGAGGAGATCATTGGGGGCCATGAGGTCAAGCCCCACTCCCACCCCTACATGGCATTTATTGAATCCTTCCATGATGATGGGAAATGGCATCGCTGTGGAGGCTTCTTAGTGCAAGATGACTTCGTGCTGACAGCTGCTCACTGCAGGGGAAGGTGAGGAGAAGGAGCTGGCCCATGCTTTCTCAGACCCCAACAGGAGCTTCCATCCTATACTTGTGGCTGCTCCTCTGAGAGCTCACTAGAGGGCAGGGCTGTGACAATGGAAGTCTGTCATTAGGGAAACTTTGAGGTCAGAGGGTGAGAGTCCAGAGGCAGCAGCACAGATGAGTTGAAAGCAGCTACACTGGTCAGACTACAGCAGTGACCAAGGTTGAAAGTACACCTTAAGAGTCAATGTCAAATGTGTAATGTTTTCTAGAAACCAGAGGAAGCCTTCTGGAACCACTATCCTCTCAAAACAAAGAGCAGTAGTTCACACCCTGAGGCCCTTCTGTCTCCTCAGTCCCCTCAGCTAGAACCCCACCCTGGCCACCCAGCCTCTTACAGCTCCTGGACTGTGTCCTCTCTCACTCCACATCTCCCATCTGCACTCGGCTCTCTACAGGTCAATGAAAGTCACTCTAGGAGCCCACGATATCAGCATCCAGGAGGAGACCCAGCAGATCATCCCTGTTGCAGAAGCCATCCCACATCCAGCCTATAATCCTCAGGATAGCTCCAGTGACATCATGCTCTTAAAGGTTAGACTTGCCACCCCACCCACACACCTCTACCCATACCCTACTCAACCACCACTCCTGGTGCCTGTGTTCTGCTTGCTGCAGGGCTTGCCCCTTCCATTTTGCTCTCATCTTGTTCCCTCCCTCCCTGCTATCTTTTCTTTCAAAGTGTCCCAGGCCAGCAGGTTCCTGGCTGAGCTGCTCTCTCCTGCTTCTTTCCCGCAGCTGGAAAGAAAGACCAAGAGGACTAACGCCGTGAAGCCTCTCAGGCTGCCCAGGGCCAACACCCAGGTGAAGGTTGGGAATGTGTGCTACCTGACTGGCTGGGGTAAAAAGTCTCTTCAGGACACTAAAAGAAATACCCTCCTACAAGAGGCTGTATTGATCATCCAGGATGACCAGAAATGCAAACAACTCTTCCACCGCTATTCCAAAACCATGCAGATTTGTGCTGGAGACCCGAAAAAAGTACAGGCTCCTTTCAAGGTTTGTTCAAGCATCTGACAGACAAAATGTAGGGAGAGAGGAACCTGGGAGAGGGCTATTTATGATAATGGCCAAACCCTCAAGCATCAGCTCATAGAAGGGACATCCCAAAAGCAGGTTTGAGTCCCTCTGTGGGTTAGCAAGAGAGAAAGATGGGGAAACATCCGCCATCCCAAAGCAGCATACATTGTTCCTGAGTGTCCCTGAGGACTTTGGGGGAAACCTTGGATTGAGCTAGAAGGAAGAGTGGGGCCACCCTGGAGCTGTGGTTCAGAGGGAGTTTAAAAACCTGTCCTGGCCTTGATCTAACAGCTAGCCTTCCCAGGAGGAGGTCGGGAGGGCAGAGTCAGGGGAACGATGCTCAGTTCTTCCTTTGCCTGTCTAACAGGGCGACTCTGGGGAACCCCTCGTGTGCAACAACAGAGCTTATGGAGTTTTATCCTATGGAAAGAACCAGACCATCTCTTCAGGAATCTTCACTAAGGTTGTATCCTTCCTGCCATGGATCAAAAGAAGCATGAAGCCCCTTTAACAGGTGGTTGAAACCTGCTGTGTCTGACTAGCTTGTCCGGACACAGGCGAGACCCACATGGAGTGGGTAGCAAAGGCTGAAAACTCATAATAAATTTATCTGCACAGTGAATACAACTGAAGTCCTGTACTATTTGAACTACTCGTGTGCACTTCAATGGTCCAGGTAGCAGTCTAATGTCAGTTCTGGGCTTTTCTTCCTCCTTCTTCCCCAGCCCCTCCCCTAACTGGAACTTCAGGCTAGATAATTCCCACATATTTATCACTCAGGCATACATGGTGGTGGTTAGGGGGTTCTTTTTAATTTTTGGCATAGGAACTCCAGGCTGGCCTGGAGTTTGTTTTGTAGACAAGCCTGACCTTAATTCACCGAGGTCTACCTGCCTCTGCTTCCCCAGGGCTGGGATTAAAGATTTGTGCCATGACATCCAACACCTATTTTACTACCCAGCTGTCCAAGGCTGACTTTCTTACAATACAAACAAGAGTCTACAGCACCACTGAGGTGTCGTACACTCAGTCCTTTCTTTTCACCCTTATCTCTCCAGAAATGAATCTCCAGAGGCCCAGAAAATCCTTAACATCTCTTGGTCACCTTCATTAAACCCCAACATTTGCTAGTGAATCGACAAAGCAATAGGGTGAAGGGAGATTTGACTCTGGGAATTCTGAAGGTCAGGGGTCATGCTACTGGATAAATTTCCTGTTCCAAGACCTCCCACCTCTGGGGCACCTCGATTCTGTGTTTTTTTTCCTTTGAATTTGTTTGCTGAGAGAGAAAGAGAGAGAGAGAGAGAGAGAGAGAGAGAGAGAGAGAGAGAGAGAGAGAGAAGTTTAGTGGGTAGGGAGATGGGGAAGACCTAGGAAGAGTTGAGAGAGGGGAAAGAATATGAAACTATGAAAAAAGGGAAAAATATGGTAGGAAAAATTAAAGGAATTAGCAATGATACAATAAACTTTTATAATTAAAATATAAATGTATTTATTATTAATAATAATAACAGGAAGCATATGAAAACTGCTCTTTCTCCTTTCTTCCACTAAGCCCTGGAAATGAAATTTCGACCCTTGAGATGTGGACAATGGTAAAAGGGTATTGTGAGGAAGCTGCTGGGAGTGTCTTTCTCCTGTGTGGAGATGAACTAGTTTCCAGCCTAGTCTAGTCTCTGTCTAGAAACTTATGGAACAAAGAAACACAAACATGGTGTCTATGAAAGAAGCTGCTGCTGTTGTTACTCCTCCTCCTCTTCCTTCTTGTCCTCCTCCTCGTCCCCCTCCTCCTCCTTCTCCTCCTCCTCCTTCTTCTTCTTCTTCTTCTTCATACAGCAGTTATCCTATGATTAATAGTGAAGACAGCACACTATTCTAAGGTTTAAGGCCAGTTACTGCACTATTTGCAAACTGTATGCATGTGTTTGACATTGTCACACTTTTCTTCTGCAAATATTGACTTCTGATTCTTGTCTTCAGTCCAAATTAATATTTAAATCTTATTTCTCATTATAACATAAATAAATGTATTTTTGGAAGTTTTCTAATGACTTTTGGAACTTTCCTGCTATATTAGCTTAGTGTGTTAGCTTACACAGGAGATGAACTTTAGCTTTTCTCTCTCCCTCCCTCCCTCTCTCTCTTTTTCTCTGTGTTTCTCTTTTTCTCTTCCTTCTATTGATAATAGATTTTTTCCTTCCCATAATATAACTTGATTATAGTTTCACTTCTTTCTACTCCTTCTCCCCCTTTCACTCCTATATAGATCCATTCCCTTTCTATCTCTTGTTATAACATAAACAGACATCTAAGGGATTATAATATAACATAAATAAAAACTAATGCATCAGAATTGAACAATACAAATGGAAAGTAAAGAGTCCAAGGAAAGGTACAAAAATCAGGGACCCACTCATTGGAACACTCAGGAATCTGCTGCAGGAGGACGTGACGATGATTGAGCAAGGCATTGATTTGTGAGCACAACAGAATGTCATTAGGAGTCATTTTATTGCTACATTTTACTTTTGTGGTTTTTGTTTGTTTAGATCAGTAGTATTTGGTTTTACCCTAGGTCCCTGAGCTATCTATTCTCAGGTTCTAGGCCATCCAAGTAGTGTCAGGTGTGGTTCCCAACTCGGGGAGTGGGCCTTAAGTCAAATCAGATTATTTGTTGGTTATTCCCACAAGCTTTGTGCCACCATAGAGACAGGACAAAGAGCATTGTAGATAAAGGGTTTGTGGTTGGGTTGGTGTTTATGTTTGGTAGCATGCAGAGTACCTTACTGTACTAAAGATTCTAGAATTTAGGGGTGAAGGCTCTATGTCTACACCAGCTTGCCTTCTTTATATTCAGTGAGTTGAGTAGGGACCTTGCTGTCAGCTTGTGGAGAGCAATCTATAGTCTGGGCAACAGCCTGGGTTGCTTGGGGATTCCCATGGGACTCTTTAGCCAGCAACTCAGTAAGATACAACCCAGCCCTGGTACTGGAAGCTTCACTTTGTGACAAGAGATGTCAAGTTAGGGATCTGTTTCCCCATTTGAGGAACCTGCCTGACTCCATTTTGAAGGCAGGAGCCATTATGCTGTATTGTTTAAAATGTTTCCATTTACTGTAAGAGCTGAGTTACTGTTTTTAAGGCTGTTTCCTGGGGCCTGACCTGTCCCAATCCATAACTTTGACTTGTTTTTGAGAACACCCTAACCCTCCCTGATCTTCCATAATCAAAAGGTGACCACATTGTGTCTTTTGATTTTTTTGAGAATTTTGAGAGTTTTTTGTACTTCTTAATTGCTCTTTTGTATCTCTTCTGGAATCCTTCTTTGCAACTACTCGTGATTTTACTTCTTAAAAAGGTCCCAAGAAAAGGACTGTTCTCTTTAACCTGATTTAGGAGACACTTACTAGCCAGTTTTTGGGTACACCCCAATAAAAATCAAGTTTGCTTCAAATTTAACTCAAAATTATGGTAGTGGACTTATTCTTGCATGGTAGAATTAACACTACTTGGTGATTTCATTTAGATCAATTTCATATATGTATATATTTTAGGAATCTTCTATTGTATTAGGTTTCCACACTAAATGTGGACCCTCAAATGGTCCTTAATTTTAACTGTCACTCCCCATATTTACTCCCTGGTCCTACTCTCTCTCCCCACTTGATACTATTTTTCCAGCCCCCTCATTCATTCATAACTAACTATTC
This sequence comes from Myodes glareolus, assembly GCF_982192425.1. NCBI lineage: Eukaryota > Metazoa > Chordata > Mammalia > Rodentia > Cricetidae > Myodes > Myodes glareolus. The sequence goes on from NC_142037.1 coordinate 9,695,257, forward strand.
TATTTCCTCTTTCTAACAATATCTATCTGTGTCCCATCCCGTCCCTTACTCTATACCTAACCTCTGTGTTTCTGTAATCGTAACTTGGCTATGATTGACATAAGAGCTAATATACACATGTAAGTTAACACATACCATGTGTATCTTTCTGTGTCTAGGTTACCTCACTCAGGATGATTTTTTTTCTAGTTCCACCTATTTACCTGAGAATTTCATTTTTTAACATCTCAATAATACTCCCTTATGCAAATGTACCAATTTTCTTTATTCTTTCTTCTGTTGAAGGATATCAAGGCTGTTTCTAATTTCTGGACACCATGAATAAAGCAGCAAAAAACATGGCCAAGTCAGTATCACTGTGGTAGGGTGGATCATTCTTTGAGTATATGCTCAAGAATGATACAGCTGGATCTTGATGGTAGATCAATTCCCACCTTCCTGAGGAACCACCACACTGATATCCATAGTGACTGTAAAAGTTTGCACTCCCACAAGCAATGGACAAGTGTTCCCCTAAATCCACATCCTTGATAACATGAGGGGTTATAAGCCTGCTTAAACTGATTGTCTGATCTTGATTTAGCTTTAGTAAGTGATATGTACCTAGAAAATTTTTCATTTCTTTAAATTTCCAATGTTGTGGAGTACAGGTTTGTGAAGTATGACCTAATGATTGTCTGCATTTCCTCAGTGTTGTTATGTTTCCTTTTCATTTTTAATTTTATTAGTTTAGATATTCTTTCTCTACATTTTAATTCAGTTGGATAAGGGTTTGTTGATCTTATTTATTTTCTTAACAAACCAAACTTTTTTTCATTGATTTTTTGTTGTTGTTGTTTCTGTTCTATTAATTTTAGTCTTCAGTTTGGTTATTTCTTGTCATTTTCTCCTTTGGGTATGATTTCTTCTTTTTGTTCTAGAGATTTCAGGCATACTATAAAGTTATTAAAATCTCTCCACTTATTATATCTCTCCATTTTCTTTTAAATGAAGGTATTTAGTGCTATGAATTTGTCTCTTACAACTGCCATCATTGTGTCCCATAAGTTTGGTTATGCTGTGTATTCATTGTCACTCAATTCTATGAAGTCTGAGTCTCTTTACTTCTGTCTTGACCTATTTTTCATTCAGTAGTGAGGCTTACAGTTTGCATGAGTTTTTAAGCTTTCTGTTGGTGTTGATATCCAGCTTTCGTCCATGGTGACTGGGTATGATGCAGGGTGCTATTTCAGTTTTCTTATAGCCATTGAGACTTACATTGTATACAAGTATGTAGTCAATTTTGGAGAAAGTTGCATGAGGTGCAGAAAAAAAAGATACATTCGTTTGTGTTTGAATGAAATGTTCTGTAGATGTCTGTTAGGTTCCTTTGGTTTATAACTTCTGTTTGCTCCAGCATTTCTCTGTTTAGTTTTTGTCTGAGTGACCCGACTACTGGTGAGAGTGGGATATTGAGGTCTCCCACTGTCAGTGTGTGAATGTCGATATGTGGTTTAAGCTGTAGCAGTGTTTCTTTTACAAACTTGGGTGCCATTGTGCTTGACACATAAATATTAAGATTCGCAACGTTCTCTTTGTGAATTTTTACTTTGGTGAGTATGTAGTATACTTCCCTATCTCTTCTGATTAGTTTTGGATTGAAGTCTATTTTGTCAGATATTAAAATGTCTACACCAGCTTGCTTCTTAGGCCCATTTGTTTGGAATTTTTATTTATCCTTTTGCCCTGAGGTAATGTCTCTTATTGGTGTTAAAGTGTGTTTCTTAGAAGCTGTAGAAGAATGGATCCTGTTTTCACATCCATTTTGTTAGTCTGTATCTTTTAATTGAGGAATTGAGACCATTGATATTAAGAGATATCAATGAGCAGTATTTGTTTATTACTATTATTTTGTTGTGGTGGTGGTGGTGGTATTTTATGTGTATGTTTCTCCTCTTTTGATCCCCTATCTGAGATTACTTATTTCCTGTGTTTTCTTGTATGTAATTAACCTCTTTATATTGGAATTGTCCTTCTAGTGCTTTCTGTAGGGCCAGGTTTGTATAAATAGATATTGCCTTACTTGACTTTAACATGGAATATTTTCTTTTCTCCATTTATTGTGTTTTAACGTTTCACTGGTTATAGTTGCCAGGGCTGGCATCTGTGGTCTGTTAGAGTCTGTAGAACATCTGTCCAGGCCCATCTGGCTTCTCGAGTCTCCATTGAGAAGTCAGGTGTAAATCTAATAGGTCTGCTTTTATATGTTAGTTGGTGTTTTTCCCTTGCAGCTTTTCTTTCTTTTTTTTATTTATTAAAAATTTCCACCTCCTCCCTGCCTCCCTTTTCCCTCCCCCTTCCCACCTCCCCCTCCCTCTCTAGTCTTAAGAGTAGTCAGGGTTTCCTGCCCCGTGGGAAGTCCAAGGTCCTCCTCCCTTCATCCAGGTCTATAAAGGTAAGCGTCCAAACAAACCAGGCTCCCACAAAGTCAGTCCATGCAGTAGAATCAAAACCCAGTGCAGCTTTTAATATTCTTTCTTGTTTCGTACAGTTAATATTTTGATTATTATGTTCCAAGGGGATCTTTTCTTTTCTGGTCCAGTGCTCTGTATGCTTCTTGTGCTTTGGTAGGCATCTCCTTCTTTAGTTAGGGACATTTTCTTTTATGATTTTGTGGAAAACATTTCTATGCCTTTGACCTGGGTATCTTCTCTTTCCTTTATTTCTATTATTCTTAGATTTGGTCTTTTCATGGTGTCGCAGATTTTCTGCATGTTTTGGTCCAGGAGTTTTTTAGGTTTAGAATTTTCTTTGACTAGTGTGTCCATTCTTCTATCATGTCTTCAATGCCTGAGATTCTCTCTTCCATCTCTTATATTCTACAGGTGAGGTTTATCTCCAAGGTTTCTGTTCGAGTTTCTAAATTTTTCATTTCCAGATTCTACTACTTAAACTGTTTTATTCATTTCCTCTTCATGTTTGATTTTTTTCAAAGATTTCTTTAATGGATTTGTTCACTTCCTTTATCAGGACCTCTATCGTATTTATAAAGGCTATTTTAAGGTCCTTCAATTGTGCGTTAGCCACGTTGCAGTACTCAGAGTATGCCATGGAAGGGTCGTTGGGCTCTAGCAGAGACGTGCTGTCCTAGCCGTCATTGCTCACAATTTTATGGTGGCATTTAGGCATCTGGGTTTAGGAAGATTAAAATCTTAGGTGATGTTGGATTTTGTCTGTTTTGGGTGAGTGTCTTGCTCCTTGGTTTCTGTTGCCCTCTGTGCTTGTGAGGAGGCTGTGATGACTGTGTGTTTCCTGTTAAAATCCTGATATAAGTGGGCACTGGGTTTCCAGGCCAAATGCGTTTCTAGGGTTGGGAGCTAACTTGTAGGAGTGGGAATAGCCTAGGAGGAGGGTGCTGAGGTCCACATAGAGGTAGAAAGCAGGGTGTTCCACCAGGATCTGCTTAGTCCCCTGGGAACTGGGGCAGAGATTGAGAAGAGGCCACAGCAGATCTGCTACAGAGCTGCAGTTGAGCCTTGGAGGAGTGGAAGGAGAGGGAAAGGAAGATCCGCAGTTAACCTTCCAGCTGGCTGGAGCGACCTGCAGCTTCCCAGGGTGTGCCTACTGCGGTAGGGGCTGGGATAAAGCAATGGGTGGAGGGAGGAGAAGTTAGAAGAGGAAGATCTGTGTGGTGATGGGTACAGAGGGGGAAGGGAGGCGCCAGGATGTGGTCTGCACCGGAAATGAGCCTGGGAGGTTGGTTTTGGAGGAACTGATGGAGAGTTGAAGAGCTGCCGTTCCCTACCTGCGTCCCCTGCTGAAGTGGCTGCTGATTGATAAACTTTTTACAAAGAGAAAATTAGTAACAAACCAAGAACATGGCTACGAACAAACAAAATGCAATACATCGAATGATAGGGGAAAACATGCAGAGTTATGCTTCACAGTAAACTGTCCCAAAAGTTCACGTGCCAACCAACCCGGTACACAGCCCCTGCAGCAGCAGGACACTGAGGAGTCAGATGTATTATAGAGATAAGCAGGTGGGCAGCAGTGGGAGCCGCGCCAGGGTCACTCAGCAGAATCACGGAGAGAATCCCAGATGTAAGCCAGAGACCATGGCATAGTGAATGAGGGTTCTGCCACCAAAGGTAAGAGGGCATCTTGTAGGACAGCGTTGGACAGGTCAGTCCTACTCCTTATATCCGATAGCACAGACAGAGCCACTCTTGATGAGGCTGGTTTCTTACAACAGTTTCTAAGTAAACTGATCCTCTCTCTCTCTATCCCTCTCCTCCCCACCTGCACCCAGCCCCTCTCACTCCCCCCGGAGCTTTCTTGCTCCCCCCATAGTGATTGTGCATGTTATGTTTTAAATATGAAATAACCTTCCAAAAGTCTCCTTTTGAAGGTTTGGCCCCCAACTGGTGGTTCTTGGGAACTACAAGAGTGCTAACTTAATGGGTTGACTGTGGATGAGTTCTTACTGAATGGGCCATTAGGAAATGAGGCCTGATGGAAAGGAGGAAGTCAGTGGATTGTGACTCGAAGGGTAGGTGCATCTTGTTGTTAACCCTTTCCTATCTGGCCCCTGCTTCCTATCGTTCCATGTGCAGCTCTGTCCCATGTTGCCCACCCAGTATGAGCTCATCAATGGATCAACCCATTTGATAAAGTTAGGGCTCTCATGGCTTATTACAGTAATTAAAAACTAATGTATCACATGTGATGAAGTGGGGTGTGTGTGAGCAGATATCTGGGAGAGCATTGATCTTCATCTTAGCATTATCTAATTCCAAATTAGGATATGTATTAATGTTCTAATGGAGAAATAGGCACATTCATCTTAGGCATTGTGTAGCCTTTGCACATCTATATTACCTTCCACTACAGAGAACTAGAGTTAAGAATATTAACAGGCAAGTTATTTTTAAAGTACTAGAAAATATTTAGAAAATATTAAAGGTTCACTAGTCCATTCCAGTATTTGGGAGGTGAAAGGAAGAGGGCTGTGAAGTTCAAGGTTGTCCTCAGCTACATACAAAGTTCAAGGCCAGCCTGGGCAACATAACATATGAAAAAATACTTAAAAAATTTTAAATTATATTTTCTAAAATAAAAAAAATCAGCTCATTAACTCATTCGTTAATCAAATCTTTGATTAGCAGGAATATAACTATCATACTTAGGAAGCCATAGCAGTTGTATCTTCCTGAACAAGAAGACTTGAATGTGATTAAACCAGTCAACATGGCAGCATGGACTAGAGAAGAACTGATGAGCCCCCACCACTAGCTAAAAAGCTATTAGTGGTTGAAAGCATTTAGGGGTAAGAGTCAGTTTTCCTCAATGGTATGCTATCTAGTAGCTGATGATGCTTTTGTGGGTGCCCCATGCCTAATTTTAGTGGGCAATGCCAATTGAACTTCTTGAGTAATTAAAAAAAAAAAAAGCGTACATGAAGTTGAGAGGAGATGTGAAGGGAGGACCCAGAAAGAGCTTTTTGGTTTTGTTTGTTTGTTGGGTGGGTTGGTTGGTTGGTTTATGGTTTGACAAGACAAGGTTTCTCTGTATAACTCTAGCTGTTTTGGAACTCGCTTTGTAGAGCAAAGTACCCTGGAACTCAGAGATATCTACCTGATTCTGCCTTCTGAATATTGGGATTAAAGGCACGTGTCACCAACATCTGGTTCTAGATGAATATTTTTAAAGAGACCGAAAATTTAAAAAGTTTGAGTTCAAAAGACTGTGGAAATTTTAAAGTTTTACTGGTCTTTATATTCTTGATAAGTATGGGATCTTGGGGAAAATAAAAAAGTATACAGTTTAATATTGATGCAGGTGTATGTCAAATTGAAAATGAGTGTACATTATTAGTTGGTTTTGATCAACTTGACCATAAGATAGTATCATCTGGGAAGAGGGAACCTCAACTGAGGATTTGCCTCCATCATAAGGATTATGAGTGTGAACATGGGACATTTTTTAAATTAATAATTGGTGAGGAAGGACCCAAGGAATTGTGAGTGATGCCATTCATGGGCAGGTGGTTCTGAGTTGTATATAAAATCATATTGAGCAATCCATGAAAAGTAAGCCAACATGGAAGCAATACTACCAAAACAACAATTTTGTCCTCTCTTCATACTGTCTTTTAGATTATGGTTTGACACATAATAGGCACAAATAGCTGCACTGGACAAATGTGTTTAACCTAAAATTGACAGTTTTGTGGTAGCAATGTTTGGTTTTACTATGTGTTTGCTAGTTTAACATATGATTTGTAACAAAAATAAATGGCAAATTTTCATTGTTTTGCACATTATATGCCATGATATAAACTTTTCTCATTCAGTATATTTGGTATTCTATATGTTTCTTGTAGCTTGATAGGCCTCTCCTTTGTAGATATGGGTAAATTTCTTCTATGATTCTATTGAAAATATATTCTGTGACTTTGACTTGGGTTTCTACTTCTTATATTCCTGTTGATCAAAGATTTGGTCTTTTCAAAGTTTTCAAAGTCTTTCATGGTTTGTGCCTGGATAATTTTAGATTAACATTTTCTTTGTCCATGGTAACCATTTTTTTTCTCTCAGGTCTTCAGTGGCTGAAATTCTTCCCTTCTTCTCTTATATGGTAGAGTAAGGCTACCTCTGAACTTTCTCTTTGAATTACAGCTTTGCTTTCCAATTTTCCCTCAGTTTTTGCTTTCATTTTTGATTCTCTTTCCATGTGTAATTCTTGAGCTGTTCTTTTCATTTAATTCTATTGTTTGTTTGTGTTTTCACAGATTTTCTTTAGAGATTTAATCATTTCCACTTTCAAGACCTAACATTGTCATGAAGTCCATTCTGAAGTAGTTGTTTTATGCTTCAGCTACATTGCATGTTTCAGGGTATTCTATAATGTGGTTTCTGGGAGATATTTATTCTGGCTGTTATTGATTGTTTTATGGTGGAATCTAAGCATTTGGAAACACTGTAATCCTGATATATGGCCTTGTCCTTGTTGGATATTTGTTGTGTTTCTTGGTTTCTGCTGCCATGTCTTGTCATTAGGAGAAAGCAGAGGCTTGGAGTTGCCTGGTAAGTAACGCTTCTGAGATCCTGCCCAGTGTGACAACAACTGTTCCAGATATAATGTGTGTCTTGCTATTGTAAGCTGTAAATTGGACATAGAGATGGGCTAGAAGATGGGTGGGGTAAGAACATCCACAATAGGTAGGAAATCAAGGTGTGTCATCAGGATCTTCTGAGTGCTCTGTGAATGGGGGAAAATGAGAGGAAAGGCCACAGCAGGCTATCTGCTACAGAGCTGGGGTGAGACTGGGGTTGAATTTATAGAGGGGCACATTGAAACTCTGAAGGTAACCTACTTCCTCTGGCCTCCCTTCTCATTTCTTTTCTAGGTATATCTCTTTATTAGAAACCCTGAAGTATGGAAAGGCTGTAGCCCTCTGGTAAACTGTAATTTCATAGTATTAGGTAGACATGATTGAGATGCCACATTTTCTGGCATATTTAGCCCTATGTGAATACCTTGCATCAAAGGTGACATGCAACAATATAAAACAAAATAAAGTAAGAAGATCAAGACAATGGATCTCTTCATTATTTCTCTGGTTATCATATAAAATCAGTGTGACCCTTCATGAGGATCCACTGATGTCCTAGGGCTACAGTTTCTCCAATGAAATCCAGCTGTGGTAACACCTACTTTTGTTTTTGTTTTGACCATTTGTATAATTTTCATCATCCAGATAAATACTGGAGAATATAGCTCAGACTCTGAAAAATCGAGAGATTCAAGGCAGATGATCAGAAGTTAGGCTTCCTTGGATTCTCTGAGTTTGTACTCAGCTCCCCCTGTGGTTTTTGTCATTGTGTTGCTCAGAGCACAGTAGTACACAGCCGAGTCTGACTCTTTGACAGAGGCTTTCTGTAAGTGGAAGGAAGTGGATCCTTCATCATATGTAGCTTCAAAACCTCTGCTGTTTCCCTTGTTGTTGGTTGTTGTAACTTTCAAAAACAGCTCTGGATCTTCTCCAGGATATTGGACATACCAGAAAAGAGTCGGGTACCTTGTGGTTGAATAAGTACAGTTTATAAATAGGAAGTCATCTTCTGAGAGAGTCACTTGACCTTCTTTCTGGGTCACTGAGACTCCATGGCTTTTTTCTGGAGGAAGAAGAGAGTATCTGTGTCACATTAAGGACAAAACTCTAACATGATTAAAAATTTTTTGGCATTATAGAAGAAAGAACACAAATTTTAGGTCACCTCACTTACCAAGAATAAACAGTAGCATCACAGTTCCTAAAGCTGGGAAAGTGTTCATCATAGTAGTAGATTTCGAGGATGAGAGACTTCTGGGGTGTAAGCAAGAGACAGACCTTAAGTTTAAATTCTGTCCACCAGGGGAGGAGTTTCCTAACACAAGATAACTCTCAGTGTACATCAGATTCATAGGTTCACTATTTCATCTTTTATTGATGAGAAGAGTTGAGAATATTACTTAGGTGACACTAAAGATGAACACTTCTTCAGCTCTAGGAACTATGATGCTACTGCTTATTCTTGGTTAGTAAAGTGACTTAAAATTTGTGCTCTTTCTTCCATGCTGTCAGAAAAACAATTAAAAAATAATGGCATTTTGAATTTTGCAAGCAAATGGATGGAGCTATAAAACATCGTTTTGAGTGAGGTAACTCAGACCCAGAAAGACAATTATCACATGTATTCACTCATAAATGGTTTTTAAACATAAAACAAAGAAAACCAGCTCACAAATCACAATTCCAGAGAGCATAGACAACAATGAGGACCCTAAGAGAGATATACATAGATCTAATGTACATGGGAAGTAGAAAAAGACAAGATCTCCTGAGTAAAGTAGGAGTATGGGGATCTTGGGGGAGGGCTGGAGTAGGGAGGGGAGAGGCAGGGAGAAGAACAGAGAAAAATGCAGAGCTCAGTAAAAATCAGTAAAAAAAAAAAGAAAGAAAAGTAGATGAACCATGTATATATGTACAATATACATGTATAACATCTACATAAACTTAGTTAAAAAAAGAAATCATTCATTAGGCACATGTCACACATCAAGCAGCCCTTACCAATGTAAAGAACACTAACGATGGCTATTAACATATTCAATGTTGTCATTCTTAGGATTCTGACATACAAGTGTTGTAGTGGAGTACCTGATGATTTTTCTGTTTGTGTCTTTACAATATGACAAGCTGAATGGCAAGGAGTAGATTTCACAAATTTGTTTTATCTGCTTATTTTCCCTGAATCAAATTTGTTCAAAGAAACTGTGTGGGTCTAGAGTGATGGCTCAGCACCTAAAGCACTCACACAGGACCCCTGGTTTGATTCTTAGAACACTCATAGTGGCTCACCACTATTGGTAACTCCGGGAGATCTGACTTTCTTGTTTGACCTCCCTAGCAGCAAGCACACACATAGTACCTAAACAGAAATGTGGACAAAACACTCATGCGTGTGCTTTTTAACCTTTAAGCCCACTTCCAGTGACACACCTCCTCCCTCACTTTCTCCAACAAGCACACACCTCTTAACGCGTCCCACGCTGTGCATCAACTGGAGACAAAGCCTGTTAATATACACACCAATTAGGAAATTTTCCTTCAAATCACAATAATTTAAAGGTAAACCAGAATTCTTAGCTATATATTTCATCACTGAATCGTCAGTTACGTGGGAAAGTAATTTGTCTGAACTCAAAGCAGTAGGAATAGTATGCAGAAGACATAAACCAGCTCAAGCTATACAAAATTCCAGCATAGAGCATAAACACAAAGTGCTTCCCTAACCAAGTAGGTATTGGCATCTGGTAGCTACTAGGTGAGCAGAAATCTGTTTTCTTTAAAACCTTAAAGGATCCAGTAGGTCAGTCACAGCTCAGGGATGGGCAAACATGCAAGAGTGATGGAAAACATAAACTGTGTATGCAGATTTTCTTTTGATATTACAAAAAATGGTAGAGGGAAAATGGGTGAGTAAGGAAAAGCGGATCTGCTAAGAATTGGTGGAGAGATGAATTCAAGCAAAGTGCATGTACGAAATCTCAAAAAATTAATAAGAGATCAAACATCTTTCTGTTCATAATTGACTCATTTGAAACTTCACATCTATTTCTGGGCCTGTAGACATTTGCACTGCGATGTGGCTTCAAGTTTACAAATTTCAGAATGAGAATTTCTAAACTGTGGAAGATTGTAACAACTGTCCCAGATGCTATACAGCAGCATACAGGCCCATATATAAGCTCTCATCTTGTATTAATTCTCTAACAAAATGGATAGACACTAATTCTGGTGTTTGCAGAGCTCCCAGAAACTACATAGATGGGCATTGCATGTAACAGGAAAGACCTCATTCCTTTTGAAAATCAGAAGATCTGCAGTTGATTGAACCATTGAGTCATCTCTTCTGTTCTCTGAACATCATGTCTCATTAAAGCTTTTATAGAATAATAATTTGAGAGCAGAGAACACTGTGCAAACATATCTAACTGACAGTCCTCTGAAACTTGTGATCTTTGTCAGTTATTCAAATAACTTTTTTCTCCTAGCCCACATCTATTTCTTTCTGCCACACATTGGCCATAGAAGCACTCCCTACCATACCATCACAACAATACTTCGCTAAGATGCAGAGAGTTCATATCCAGGGAAGAAAACACTGACAGAACAAAGACAATACACACAGAAACACAGTTATCCTGACCAGAGACACCAGCACAAAAATATAATCATGAATAGCCAAGACGATATGTCTCCACCAGAACCCAGTAACCATGCTACAAAAGATCCTGAAAATGCAATACAACCTAACCACAAGACAATAGTATCAGAAATATATAATATGAACTTGATGAAGGTTCCTAAAGAGGATATGAAAAAACCCCTTAATGAAGTATTTGAAAAGATAGCAAGCAGTGGAATAATATGAAGAAAAAGTTCAAGGCTTGCAAGTAGAAAGAGAATTATTAAGGAAAAGACAAACTGAAATAAAACTGGAAATGTATAACTTAGGAAGTCAAGTCAAAATCTCAAAGATAAGCTACACCAAGAAAACACAAAACATAGCAGAGGGAATCTCAGGTGTTACAGCAAAGTAAACGAAAAGGACACTTGGGGGGGGTGTCCTTTATGGCAGCATGAATAAATTATGGATCTGATTCCATCATAAAGTGTGCATCTATAAGCAAGCTATGCTATCCATATCCAGGACACCAATAACCTCTGTAGCTCTGACTGGCTGGGGACTCACTATGTAGCCCATGCTACTCACAGACAGAGTTGGATCTCTGCTAGTTCCAGACAGCATGGACAAAATCTAAACTGGGGAATGCTGGGGTTAAATAATGCCATAAATCACATGGAACTAGCAGATGTCTACAGATTATTTCATCCAAACACTAAAGAACATATCTTCTGCTCAGAATATCAAGGCACATTCTTCAAAACTGATAGCATACTAGGACATAGGAAAAGTCTCAACAAATATTAAAAAAACTTAAATAAAATTCTGTATTATATTTGACCACCATGGCTTTAACTGGCTATCAATAACAGCATGAACTATACAAAGTCATGAAAACAGAAAAACTCAGTACAGAATGAAGAATGGGTCAAAACCAAAATCAACTTAACACTAAAATATTTTTTGAATTGAGTAAAAATAAAAACACATCCTATCCAAACCTATGGAACACAATGAAGCTTGAAGAGGCACGTTCACAGTACTGCCTGTCTGAAAAAAAAAAAAAGAGTTCTCATATTTGTAACTTAGCAGCACATCTGAACTCTCTAGAAAACAAGTTAATTAATACTCCAAAAGGATAGATGGAAAGAAGTAAACTGAGGGCTTAAATCACTGAACTAGAAACAACAAAAATAATCACAAAAAATCAACAATAAGGCCCCCCTCGACAATCTGGTCACCAGGCAGAGGCGACTACTCCCTGTGGAGCTCTCCTGATTCCAGTCCCAGCCTTTATCCAGGTACACCTTCCTCTCTCCCCCCCTCCCCTCTGGAGACACAAGATCTCCCCAGAGCTGCTCCCTTGCACGCTGGGCCTGGACTGTGGGCTCAGTCCAGCAGGGGCAGCTCCGGTGCTTTGAGAGCCTGCCTGAGGAAAGGCAAGCCCTGTCTCAGCTCAATCACATTCCTGGCCAGCAAGAGAGAGTGAACTTCTAGCAGACTTCCATTGGAGGAGGGGTGAGTTTTCTCCTGGCCAGAGGGCTTCTGCTAGGAGGAATTCAGCCTTTCCCCGCACCCCTCGACAATCTGGTCACCAGGCAGAGGCGACTCCTCCCTGCGGAGCTCTCCCGAATCCCGTCCCAGCCTTTATCCAGGTACACCTTCCTCTCTTTCCCCCTTCCCTCTGGGGCCACAAGATCTCCCCAGAGCAACTCCCTTGCTCGCTGGGCCTGGGTTGTGAGTACAACCCGGTAGTAGGGAGGGCCTGTGTTTCAATAGACTGCCTGAGGAAAGGTAGGCCTTCTGTCAGTGAATTCCCTGCCCAACAAGGGAACCTGACCTGGTACTAGAAGATCCAGTAGAGAGCATTTGAAGGAAGAGATGGGCAGACGCCAAGGCAAGAACTCCTCCAACAATCTAAAAAACAACATGAAAACACCAGAACCCAATGACCCTACAATAGAAGGACTTGAACCTCTTAATTCAGAAGAAGCGGGAAAAAATGCCATTTTGAAAGCAATAGAGTCCCTTAAACAGGATATGAATAACTCCCTTAAAGAACTGGATGAGAAGTATAACAAAAAGATTGAAGAAATGAGTAAAGAAATGGATGAAAAATATAAAAAAAACATTGAAGAAATAAGTAAATCCATGAATGATATATTGGGAAACCAAGAAAAAACAATCAAACAGGTAATGGAAACAGTTCAAAAATTGAAAACCGAAATGGAGACAATGAAGAAAACACAAAACGAGGGCCGGCTGGATATGGAAAATCTAGGTAAACGAACAGAGACTACAGAATCAAGCAAAACCAATAGGATACAAGAGATGGAAGAACGAATCTCAGAGTCTGAAGATACCATAGAGAAAATAAATGCTCTGATCAAAGAAAACAGCAAATCCAATAAATTCTCATCACAAAACATTCAAGAAATCTGGGACACAATAAAAAAACCAAATCTAAGAATAATAGGGATTGAAGAAGGATAAGAACTGCAGATCAAAGGACCAGAAAATATATTCAACAAAATTATAGAAGAAAACTTTCCCAATCTAAAGAATGATATTCCTATGAAGGTTCAAGAAGCATACAGAACACCGAATAGGCTTGATCAAAAAAAAACATCCCCTGGCCATATAATAATCAAAACACAAAGCATGCAGATTAAAGAAAGAATATTAAGAGCTGCAAAGGAAAAAGGGCAAGTAACTTATAAAGGTAAACCTATCAGACTCACACCGGACTTCTCTATGGAAACCATGAAAGCCAGAAGGTCCTGGATAGAGGTACTGCAGAAACTAAGAGACCATGGATGCAAGCCCAGACTAATATACCCAGCCAAGCTATCATTCACTATCAATGGAGAAAACAAAATATTCCAGGATAAGAACAAATTTAAACAATTCGCAGCCACAAACCCAGCCTTACAGAAAGTATTAGAAGGAAAATTGCAACCAAAGGAGTCCAACATTGCCAGCAATGCTTACAATAACTCAGACATCTAGCGACCCTTCACGAGCTTAACTCAAAGAAGGGACACATACAAACTCTATTAATCAAACAAACAAAAAATAATAATAACCGGAGTCAACAACCACTGGTCATTAATATCACTTAATATTAATGGACTCAATTCACCTATAAAAAGGCACAGACTAAGAGACTGGATACGAAAACAGGATCCAACATTCTGCTGTTTACAAGAAACACACCTCAACCACAAAGACAGACATTTACTCAGAGTAAAGGGTTGGGAAAAGGTTTTTCAAGCAAACGGACCTAAGAAACAAGCAGGCGTGGCCATTCTAATCTCCAACAAAATTGACTTCAAACTAAAATCAATCAGAAGAGATGGAGATGGACATTTTATACTCATAACAAGAACAATTCATCAGGAGGAAGTCTCAATCCTGAATATCTACGCCCCTAATATAAAGCCTCCTACTTATGTAAAAGAAACACTTCTAGAACTCAAGGCAGTCATCAAACCACACACACTAATAGTAGGAGACTTCAACACTCCTCTCTCACCAATGGACAGGACAATCAGACAGAAACCTAACAGAGAATTAAGAGAATTATTGGAGGTATTGAATCAAATGGACTTAACAGACATCTATAGAACATTCCACCCAAATAGGAAAGAATATACCTTCTTCTCTGCAGCTCATGGAACCTTCTCGAAAATTGACCACATACTGGGTAACAAAGCAAACTTCCACAGATACAAAAAAATATTAGTAACCACCTGTGTCTTGTCAGACCACCATGGATTAAAGTTAGAATTCAAGAACAGTGCTACCCCCAGGAAGCCAACAAATTCATGGAAGTTGAACAGTCAACTACTGAATCACCCCTGGGTCAAGGAAGAAATAAAGAAAGAAATTAAAGTCTTCCTTGAATTTAATGAAAATAAAGACACAACATACTCAAACCTATGGGACACTATGAAAGCAGTGCTAAGAGGAAAGTTCATAGCACTAAGTGCCCAATTAAAGAAAACGGAGAAAGCACACATTGGAGACTTAACAGCGCACTTGAAAGCTCTCGAAAAAAAAGAAGCTGATTCACCCAGGAGGAGTAGAAGACTGGAAATAATCAAACTGAGGGCTGAAATCAACAAAATAGAAACACAGAAAACAATCCAAAGAATCAATGAATCAAAAAGCTGGTTCTTGGAGAAAATCAACAAGATCGACAAACCCCTATCCAAATTAATCAAACGGCAGAGAGAGAACATGCAAATTAATAAGATCCGAAATGAAAAGGGTGACATAACCACAGACACAGAGGAAATTCAGAGAATCATTAGATCTTACTACAAAAATTTATATGCCACAAAGTTGGAAAATGTAAAAGAAATGGACATTTTTTTAGATAAGTACCATATACCAAAGTTGAACCAAGAACAGGCGAACAATATAAATAGACCTGTCAGTCGTGAAGAATTAGAAGCTGTTATTAAAAATCTCCCTACCAAAAAAAGCCCAGGACCAGATGGTTTCAATGCAGAATTCTACTGGAACTTCCAGGAAGAGCTAATACCTATACTCCTTAATGTATTTCACAATATAGAAACAGAAGAATCACTGCCAAACTCTTTTTATGAAGCTACAGTTACCCTGATACCAAAACCACACAAAGACACAACCAGGAAAGAGAATTACAGACCAATATCACTCATGAACATTGACGCAAAAATACTCAATAAAATACTGGCAAACCGAATCCAAGAATACATTAGAAAAATTATCCATTATGATCAAGTGGGCTTCATCCCAGAGATGCAGGGCTGGTTCAACATAGGCAAATATATCAATGTAATCCATCATATAAATAAACTGAAAGAAAAAAACCATATGATCCTTTCATTGGATGCTGAAAAAGCATTTGACAAAATTCAACACCCATTTATGATAAAGGTGTTGGAGAGACTGGGGATACAAGGATCATACCTAAATATAATAAAAGCAATATACAGCAAACCGGCAGCTAACATCAAATTGAATGGAGATAAACTCAAAGCCTTTCCACTAAAATCAGGAACACGACAAGGCTGTCCACTCTCACCATTCCTCTTCAATATAGTGCTTGAAGTTCTAGCAATAGCAATAAGACAACATAAGGGGATCAAGGGGATTCGAATTGGAAAAGATGAAGTTAAACTTTTGTTATTTGCAGACGATATGATAGTGTACATCAGCGACCCCAAAAACTCTACCAAAGAACTCCTACAGTTGATAAACACCTTTAGTAATGTGGCAGGATACAAGATCAACTCCAAAAAATCGGTAGCCCTCCTATACACAAAGGATAAAGAAACAGAGAGGGAAATCAGAGAAACATCACCTTTCATGATAGCCACAAATAGCATAAAATATCTTGGGGTAACTCTAACCAAGGAAGTGAAAGACCTATTTGACAAGAACTTTAAGACTTTGAAGAAAGACATTGAGGAGGATACCAGAAAATGGAAAGACCTTCCCTGCTCTTGGATAGGGAGAATCAACATAGTAAAAATGGCAATTCTACCAAAAGCAATCTATAGATTCAATGCAATTCCCATCAAAATCCCATCAAACTTCTTTACAGACCTTGAGAGAACAATAATCAAGTTTATATGGCAAAACAAAAAACCCAGGATAGCCAAAACAATCTTATACAATAAAGGAACCTCTGGAGGCATTACCATCCCTGACTTCAAACTCTATTACAGAGCAACAGTATTGAAAACAGCTTGGTATTGGCATAAGAACAGAGAAGTAGACCTATGGAATCGAATAGAAGACCCGGGTATTAACCCACAAACTTATGAACACCTGATTTTTGACAAGGGAGCTAAAGCTATACAATGGAAGAAAGATAGCATCTTTAACAAATGGTGCTGGCATAACTGGATGTCAACCTGTAGAAGAATGAAAATAGATCCATATCTATCACCATGCACAAAACTCAGATCCAAATGGATAAAAGACATCAACATTAATCCGACCACTTTGAACCTGATAGAAGAGAAAGTGGGAAGTAGTCTACAAGATATAGGCACAGGAGATCACTTCCTAAGCAGAACCCCAGGAGCGCAGACAATAAGAGAAACAATAAATAAATGGGACCTACTGAAACTGAGAAGACTCTGTAAAGCAAAGGACACTGTCAGTAAGACAAAAAGGCAACCTTCTGACTGGGAAAAGATCTTCACAAACCCTGCAACAGATAAAGGTCTGATCTCCAAAATATACAAAGAACTCAAGAAACTAGACACTAAAACTCTAATTAACCCAATTAAAAAATGGGGTACTGAACTTCACAGAGAATTCACAACAGATGAACTTCGAAGGGCTAAAAGGCACTTAAGGTCATGCTCAACCTCCTTAGCAATCAGGGAAATGCAAATCAAAACAACTTTGAGATATCATCTTACACCTGTCAGAATAGCCAAACTCAAAAACACCAATGATAGCCTATGCTGGAGAGGATGTGGAATGAGGGGAACACTCATCCATTGTTGGTGGGAATACAAACTTGTGCAGCCACTGTGGAAATCAGTGTGGCGGTTTCTCAGGAAACTGGGAGTCAACCTCCCTCAGGAACCAGCAATTCCACTCTTGGGAATATACCCTAGAGATTCCCTAACATACTACAAAAGCATTTGTTCTACTATGTTCATAGCAGCACTATTTGTAATAGCCAGAACCTGAAAACAGCCTAGGTGCCCCTCAACAGAAGAATGGTTAAAAAAGGTGTGGAACATATACACATTAGAGTTTTACTCAGCGGTAAAAAACAATGACATCTTGAATTTTGCATGCAAATGGATGGGCATAGAAAACGCTTTACTGAGTGAGGTAAGCCAGACCCAAAAAGAGGAACATGGTATGTATTCACTCATAAGTGGATTCTAACCATAATTAAAGGTCTTTGAGCCTATTATTCGTGATCCTAGAGAAGCTAAATAAGAAGATGAACCTGATGAAGATTATTTAGCTATCCGCCAGGAGGTAGGAAATAGACAAGAGTCCCAGGTAACCTCGGGTGCATGGGGGGGGGGGTGGGAGGGTTGTCAGAAAGGGAGAGGGTTAGAGAGAAGGGAGTAGGGGAGGATTGGGGAAAGATCGGGGGACTAGGATGGGGGGGAGGGAGGAAGGATGGATATGGGATCAGGCAAGTATATACCTCAACTAAGGGAATCATTTTAGGGTTTACAAGAGACTTGATTATAAAGGGGATCCCCGGTCCAAGGAGAGATCCCCAGATGGTTCTCTGGACAGAGGAGAGGGTGCCTGAACCGGCCTTGGCCCACAACCATATTGATGATTATTTTCATGTCACCATAGAACCCTCATCTGGCGATGGATGGAGATGGAGGCGGAGAACCACGTTGGAACACGGGACCTAGCTCCCTAGGTCCAAATAAGAGGCAGAAGGAAAGAGAACGTGAGCAAAGAAGGCAAGAGCAGAGGAAACCTTCATCCGACGTTGGATGGCGATACAGATGGAGACCCATATTGGAACACCGAACTGAGCACTCCACGGTCCAAATGAGGAACAGAAAGATGAAGAAAATAAAAAAAGTAACCAGGACTGCTAGGGATGAGAGCACCCACTGATACAAGGGAACTGATATAATGAGAGTTCACCAAGGCCTGTTGGACTGGGACTGAACGAGGTTGTGATCCAACCAGATTCTCTGAATGTGGCGGGCCCGGAGCCTTTTTGAAAAGCCATTGACAATGACACTGGGACTTGCTTCCTCTGCATATACTGGATTTTGGCGCTCCAGTCTGTTTGGACTCTCACCTTTCCTGGACCTGGAGGGAGGGGGGAGGAACTTGAACTTCCCACAGGGCAGGAAACCCTGACTGCTCTAGGGGATGGAGAGGGAGGAGGAGAGGGAGTGGGAGGAGTGGGAGGGTGTTGGGAGGAGGGGCTGAAATGGAAACTTTTATAATTTAATAAAAAAAATCAACAATAAGCAGAGTTGATTCTTGAAGCCTGAAGAAAATCAATAAGATTGAAGAATTACAAAGCTTTTTCAAAATCATCTAAGACAAAGACAGAAAATTTGGGATAACTCTAACCAAGAAAGTGAAAGACTCGTATAATAAAAACTGACAATTAAGGGCAAAATTAAAGAGGAAATCAGAAGATTCAATAATCTCCCATGCACATTGATCAGTGGGATTAATGTTGTAAAATGACTATTCTACCAATAGCAATTATTAATAAAAAGAATAAATCAACAATGTATATATTCTGAATTTTTGTGTTTTCATACAAAGTCGGAGATTTTTATTTCAATTTCTGTGAAGAATTGTATTAGAATTTTGATGGCGATTGTGTTGAATATATAGCATATACTGGAGAAAAGACAGCATCTTCAACAAATGGTGCCAGTACCACTGGATGGCTGCATGGACCAAGTACATAAATACAAGATATGATATCCTCAGTCTGACAGAAGAGAAAGTGAAGAAATAGTCTTGAACTCATTGGTACAGAGGCAGACTTTCTGAACAGAGCACTGATAGCAGAGGCATTAAGATCAATGATTAATAAATGGGACCTCATGAAGCTGAGAAACTTCTATATGGTAAAGGACATTATCATTTGGGCAAAGCAGCAGTCTATAGAGTGGGGGGATCTATTCTACCCCAATTAGTCATCTGATGGATGATTAATATCTAAAATATATAAATTAAAAGCCGAACATCAAGAAAACAAATAATTCAATTCAAACTTGGGATAGAGAACTAAGCACAGAACCCTCAAGAAAATGAAACAGAAATGGCTGAGAAACCTTTAAAGACATGTTCAACATCTTTAGCCACCAGGGAAATGCAAATTGAAAGTACTTTGAGATTTCATCTTATACCAGCCTGAATGGCCAATATCAATAAAATAAAGCAAGTGCTGTCAATGATGTAGAGAAAGGGTGACAATCCTGTAGTCCCAGCACTGAGACGGGGAAGTGTTTATATAATTTATTGAAACTTTCATATATGCATAATAACATATTTTGGACATATTCACCCATGCCATCCTTCTCAACTTTCTTTTTTTTAAATATATATTATAATTCAGAGGGTTCAATTTGTGTTGCCAGTATAGGGACTGGAGTTGGGCCTCCACTGAGATATGGTTGACCAAAGGGGTTCCAATTCTTAAACTGACTCTCCCCAGAAGAGATCAACTGTCAACAGCTCCTCAGAAGCCCCGCCCCCAGAAAGGGGCGTTTGCGGGGGGGGGGGGGGAGGGACGAAGCAGTCTACTCAAGGACCACGGGCGCGCATGCGCGGGTGGGCAAGGGTTGTTGCAGGGGGAGTCAGGGAGGCCCCTGTTAAGCTTCTGGCTCCACCAGTGCCAGAGTCCCCTCTTCTCCCCAGCCGCCGCCAAGAAGTTGCCGCCTATCGTCCTTCTCCACCTAGGCGCGGAGGTGCTCGGACTTGGCCGCGGGTGAGCCCTTGGAGCCGACCGGTGAGGGCTCAACTTAGTTGAGGGAAGTCTGGGCGTGAGGAGCGGTCACAAGCATCGGCCTCTCAGACTTGGTTGTCCTCGGCCATGCACGAGATGCAAGACCCGGGTCAGGCGAGAGCATCCATAGCCAGGGTTTGGCGTGGCCGCCAATCCCACCCTCCGTGGATCCGCGTTCTCCTGCTACCAACTTCAGTGGCTCCTGCTGGGACTTTCCTCTGAAGGACAGGGTCTCGGAGGGGACATCGCAGGAAAGAGCACTCTGGTACAGTGGATCAGTCAGGTAAGCACTGCATGCCCTGGCAGTCTTAGGGCATTTTCCCACGCTTTCTCTGGGGAGGTGGTGTGGCTAATGCTCAGAAAACTGCATTCAGATCCTCAGCTGGGGCCCTAGTGCATACCCAGCTGGTTGCTGCTTTTGGTACATAGAACTCGCGGAATGCATGAAACAATGTAGAAAACCCTGTTTTCTTCTAGTTGAGAAACTGTTTACCCCCATTCCCACCCCATCTTGCCTCTGAAAGATTGAGTCACATTAAGTTTCTAGACCCTCTGTGAATTCAGGAATTCACAATGAAAATTGGATTTTAGTGTTCGATCTTTGCTTTTCTACTCCGTACTGAAGCTATTTTGAGAGTTCATTGTTAAAGTGATGTATCTTTTTTAGCTTACTACCGTCGCTCCCTTATCATCCCCATTTATTTCCAGAAGTCGCTCATTCATGTTTTTAAACCATTCCATTTTCTGGGTCTGGAGAAGTGCTCCAGCTTTTGAAAGGTTGTCTGTAGAGGTGTTTCCATGAGCTAAGATGACTTGAGATAAATCGGTGTCATTTTGTACACTTTCATTTCTTGGGGATTTACAGACTGCATTAAACACGTGCCTTCTTAAGTTTTGAGTGCATTCAATTCCCCTGCATTTCGTAGACTGGAGTTATGCTGTGATGATGATTCTGTTTTAATTCCCGAAGTGGATCTAGCTTAAGTATCTTTTCATTCATATTGAAACACAATGGTCATGTCATTTCATGTTAATTTCAGATGCATCTCTTTGGCATCTGTTAAAGTTGAAGTTTTCTTTGAAAAATACTGCAAGTGATATTTTGATTTCTTTTTTTTTCTTTTTTATTTTTCCATTCAAAAATTTCCACTTCCTCCCCTTCTCCCATTCCCCTCTCATCCTCCCCCCCCATTCAGTCTTAAGAGAGGGCAAGGAACCCTGCCCTGTGGGGTGTCCAAGGGCCTCCCCCATCCATCCAGGCCCAGGAAAGTGTGCATCCAAATAGACTAGGATCCCAAAAAGCCAGTACATGCAGTAGAAACAAGTCCCAGTGCCTTTACCAATGGCTTCTCAGTCAGCCCCCATTGTCAGCCTCATTCCCAAGTCCGGTTTGATCACATGATCATTCAGAGCTGGTCCAGCTGGATTTGGTGAGCTCCCATTAGAACACTGCCTCAGTTGCCTCAGTTGGTGGACCAACCCTTCGCGGTCCTGACTTCCTTGCTTGTCTTCTCCCTCCTTCTGCCTTAAAACTGGACCTTGGGAGCTCAGTCCATTGCTCTGAGGAGGGTCTCTGTCTCTACCTCCATCCGTGGCTGGACAAAGATTCTATGGTGGTATTCGAGATAATCATCAGTGTGATAGTAGGGCAAGGCCAGTTCAGGCAACCCTCTCCTCTGATGTTCAAGGACCTAGCTGGGGACATCCATCTGTGGACACCTGGGATCCCCTCTAGAGCCAAGTCTCTTGCCAACCCTAAAATGGATCCCTTAATGTAGGTTACTTCTTCCCTGCTCCTATATCCACCCTTCCTCCATCTCCTCTCTCCCACTCCCCCAAGCTCTTGCCAGTCCTTCCCTTCTCCCTTCCCTCTCCCCCTCTCCCCTTCCCACAATCTCAACCCCATCCCTTCCCCCACCACTATGCTTACAACTTTTGCCCTGCAATCTTGTTTGCTTCCAATTTCCAGGGGGATCTATACATATTTTTCTTTGGTTTCACCTTGTTATTTGGCTTCTCTGGGCTTGTGAACTATAGACTTAATAACCTTGGTTTATGTCTAGAGTCCACAAATGAGTGAGTACATACCATATTCATCTTTTTGGGTCTGGGTTATCTTACTCAGAATAGTGTTTTCTATTTCCACCCATTTGCATGCAAAATTCAAGATGTCATTGTTTTTTACTGCTGAGTAGTCCTCTTTCTGTACTTTCTGTATTCATTCTTTCTGTATCCATTCTTTCATTGAGGGGCATTGTTTCCAGGTTCTGGTTATTACAAATAATGCTGCTATGAGCATAGTTGAACAAATGCTTTTGTAGTATGACAGGGCATCTCTTGGGTATATTCTTAAGAGTGGTATTGCTGGATCCTGAGGTCGGTTGATTCCGAACTTCCTGAGAAACCGTCACACTGATTTCCAAAGTGGTTGCACAAGTTTACATTCCCACCAACAATGGATGAGTGTCCTCCTGACTCCACATCCTCTCCAGCAAAGGCAATCATTGTTGTTTTTGATTTTAGCCATTCTGACAGGTATAAGATGGTATGTCAAAGTTGTTTTGATTTTCATTTTCTGATAGATAAGGAAGATGAACATGACCTTAAGTGTCTCTTGGCCATTTGAACTTCTTCTGTTGAGAATTCTCTGTTCAGTTCAGTACTCCATTTTTTAATTGGGTTAATTAGAATTTTAAAGTTAATTAAATTATATTTTTATTTTTTGATTTATTTATTTATTTTTTATTTATTAAGAATTTCTACCTCCTCCCCACCTCCCATTTCCCTACCTCTCCCCACACTCCCCATCCCCCTCCCTCTCCAGTCCTAAGAGAGGGCAGGGTTCCCTACCCCGTGAGAAGTCCAAGGTTCTCCCCCCTCCATCCAGGTCTAGGAAGGTGAGCTTCCAAACAAACCAGGGTTCCACAAAGCCAGTCCATGCAGTAGAATCAAGCCCCAGTGCTATTGTCCTTGGATTCTCAGTCAGCCCTCATTGACAGCCACATTCAGAGGGTCCAGTTTGATCACATGCTCCATCATTTCCACTCCAGCTGGCCTAGGTGAGCTCCCATTAGATCAGTCCCACCGTCTCAGTGGGTGGACACGCACCTCATGGTCCTGACTTCCTTGCTCATGTTCTCCATCCTTCTGCTCCTCATTTGGACCTTGGGAGCTCAGTCCAGAGCTCCAATGTGGGTCTCGGTCTCTATCTCCATCCATCTCCAGATGAAAAGGTTCTATGGTGATATGCAAGATATTCATCAGTGTGGCTATGGGACAAGGCCAGTTCAGGCACCCTCTCCTCTGCTGCCCAAGGAACAAGCTGGGGACATCTCCTTGGACACCTGGGAACCCCTCTAGAGTCAAGTCTCTTGCCCACCCTAAATGGCTCCCTTAATTAAGATATTTACTTCTCTGCTCCCTTATGCACCCTTACTCCATCCTAATCATCCCTTTCCCCCAAGCTCTCCCAAATCCTCCCCTTCTCCCTTCTCCCTCCAATCTCCCCTTACACCCACCCCACCCCCATGCACCCAACTTTTACCTTTTATCTTGTCTACTTCCAATATCTAGGAGGATAACTATATTATTTTCTTTGGGTTCACCTTCTTATTTAACTTCTCTAGGATCACGAAATATAGGCTCAATGTTCTTTAGTTATGACTAGAATCCACTTATGAGTGAGTACATACCATATTCCTCTTTTTGGTTCTGGGTTATCTCACTCAGTAAAGTGTTTTCTATTTCCATCCATTTGCATGCAAAATTCAAGATGTCATTGTTTTTTACCGCTGAGTAAAACTCTAAAGTGTATATGTTCCATACTTTCTTTAACCATTCTTCTATTGAGGGGCACCTAGGTTGTTTCCAGGTTCTGGCTATTACAAATAGTGCTGCTATGAACATAGTAGAACAAATGCTTTTGTAGTATGATAGGGCATCTCTTGGGTTTATTCCCATGAGTGGAATTGCTGAGTCCTGAGGTAGGTTGACTCCCAGTTTCCCAAGAAACTGCCACACTGATTTCCAAAGTGGTTGCACAAGTTTACATTCCCACCAACAAGTGTTCCCCTTTCCCACATCCTCTCCCACATAGGCTCTCCTTTGTGTTTTTGATTTTAGCTATTCTGACAGGCATAACATGGTATCTCAAAGTTGTTTTGATTTGCATTTCCCTGATGGCTAAGGAGGTTGAACATGACCTCAAGTGTCTTTTATCCATTTTAATTTCTTCTGTTGAGAATTCTCTGTTCAGTTCAATACCCCATTTTTTAATTGGTTTAATTAGAGTTTTAATGTCTAGTTTCTTGTGTTCTTTATGTATTTTGGAGATCAGATATTTGTTGGATGTGGGGTTGGTGAAGATCTTCTCCCAGTCAAGAAGGTAGCCTTTTTGTCTTAATGACAGTGTCCTTTGCTTTACAGAAGCTTCTCAGTTGTAGGAGGTTCCACTATTCAATGTTGCCCTTATTGTCTGTGCTACTGGGCTTATATGTAGGAAGTGATCTCCTGTGCTCATGTGTTGCAGGCTTATTCCCACTTTCTCTTCTATCAGGTTCAGTGTGGTCGGATTTATACTGAGACGTTTAATCCATTTGGACTTGAGTTTTGTGCATGGTGATAGATAGAGATCTATTTTCATTCTTCTGCAGATTGACTTCCATTTATGCCAGCACCATTTATTGAAGATGCTTTCTTCCTTCCATTGTATAATTTTTGCTCCTTTGTCAAAAATCAGGTGTTCATATGCTTGTGGATTAATATCCGGGTCTTCAATTTGATTTTATCGGTCAATGTCTCTGTTTTTATGCCAATACCAATCTCTTTTCATTACTGTAGCTCTGTAATAGAGTTTGAAGTCAGAGATGGCAATGCTTCCGGAAATACCTTTATTGTATAGGATTTTTTTTTGGCTATCCTGGGTTTTTTTGTTTTTCCATATAAAGTTGATTATTGTTCTCTCAAAGTCTGCAGGGAATTTTGTTGGGATTTTGATGGGGATTGCATTGAATCTATAGATTGCCTTTGGTAGAATTGCCATTTTTACAATGTTGATCCTACCAATCCAAGAGCAAGGGAGATCATTTCATTTTCTGGTGTCCTCTTCAGATTCTTTCTTCAAAGCCTTATAGTTCTTGTCAAATAGATCTTTCACTTCTTTGGTTAGAATTACTCCAAGATACTTTATGCTAATTATGGCTATTGTGAATGGTGATGTTTCTCTGATTTCCCTCTCTGATTCTCTATTCTTTGTGTATAAGAGGGCAACTGATATTTTTGAGTTGATCTTGTGTTCTGCCACATCATTGAAGGTATTTATCAGCTGTAGGAGTTCTTTGGTAGCGTTTTGGGGTCACAGATATACACTGTCATATCATCTGCAAATAACGAAAGTTTGACTTCTTCCTTTCCAATTCAAATCCTCTTGATCTCCTTATGTTGTCTTATTGCTGTTGCTAGAACTTCAAACACCATGTTCAAGAGCCTTGTCTTGCTCCTGATTTTAGTGGAATGGCTTTGAGTTTCTCTCCATTTAATTTGATGTTAGCTGTTGGCTTCCTGTATATTGCTTTTATTATATTTAGGTATGGTCTTTGTATCCCTAATCTCTCCAAGACCTTTATCATAATGGGGTGTTATATTTCGTCAAATTCTGTTTCAGCATCTAATGAAATGATCATATGGTTTTTTCTTTCAGTTTATTTCTATGATGAATTACATTGATAGATTTTTGTATGTTGAACCAGCCCTGCATCTCTTCGATGAAGCCTACTTGATCATAATGGATAATTTTTTCATGTGTTCTTGTATTTTATTGAGAATTTTTGCATCAATGTGCATGAGCAAGATTGGTCTGTAATTCTCTTTCTTGGTTGTGTCTTTTTGTGGTTTTGGTATCAGGCTAACTGTAGCTTCATAAGAAGAGTTTGGCCATGACTCTTTTGTTTCTATTATGTGAAACACATTAAGGAGTATAGGTATCAGCTCTTCTTGGAAGTTCTGGTAGATTTATGTATTAAAACCATCTGGTCCTGGACTTTTTTAGGTTAGGGGTTTTTTTTATGACAGCTTCTATTTCCTTATGACTTATAAGTCTATTTATATTCTTCGCCTGGTCTTGATTTAATTTTGCTATATAGTACTTATCTAAAAACAAGTCCATTTGTTTTACATTTTCCAACTTTGTGGCATAGAGGCTTTTGTAGTAAGACCTAATGATTCTCTGAATTTCCTCAGTATCTGCTGTTATGTCCACCTTTTCATTTCTGATCTTGTTAATTTGCGTGTTCTCTCTCTGCCTTTTGATTAGTTTGGATAGGGGTTTGTCAATCTTACTGATTTTCTCAAAGAACTAGCTCTTTGTTTCATTGATTCTTTGGATTGTTTTCTGTGTTTCTACTTTGTTGATTTCAGCCCTCAGTTTGATTATTTTCAGACTTCTACTCCTCCTGGGTGTGTCTGCTTCTTTTTTTCTAGAGCTTTCAGCTGTGCTGTTAAGTCTCTAATGTGAGCTTTCTCCAATTTTCTTAATGTGGGCACTTACTGCTATGAACTTTCCTCTTAGCACTGCTTTTATAGTGTCCCATAAGTTTAGGTATATTGTGTCTTTTTTTTTTGTTGTTGAATTCAATGAATACTTTAATTTCTTTCTTTCTTTCTTTTTTGACCCAGGGGTTGTTCAGTAGTTGACTGTTCAGTTTCCATGAGTTTTTAGGCTTTCTGGGGGTAGAATTGTTGTTAAATTCTAACTTTATTCTATAGTGATCCAATTAGACACAGGTAGTTACTAAAATTTTTTTGTATCTGTGGGTGTTTGCTTTGTACCAAATATGTGATCAATTTTCGAGAAGTTTTCATGAGATGCTGAGAAGAAGGTATATTCTTTCCTATTTGGGTGGAATGTTATATAGATTTCTGTGAAGTCCATTTGATTCATTACCTCTTTTAGTTCTCTTATTTCTCTGTTAAGTTTCTGTCTGGTTAACCTGTCCATTGGGAGAGAGGAGTGTTGAAATCTCCTACTATTAGTGTGTGGGGTTTGATGTATGCTTTGAGTTCTAGTAATGTTTCTTTTACATATGTAGGTGCTTTTATATTAGGGGCGCAGATATTTAGGTTTGAGACTTCATCCTGATGAATTGTTCCTTTTCCATCTCTTCTGACTGATTTTACTTTGAAGTTAATCTTGTTAGATATTAGAATAGCCACACCCGCTTGTTTCTTAGGTCCATTTGATTGAAAAATCTTTTCCCAACCCTTTACTCTGAGGTAATGTCTGTCTTTATTGTTGACGTGTGTTTCTTGCAAGCAGCAGAATGTTGGATCCTGTTTTCGTATCCATTCTCTTAGTCTGTGCCTTTTTATAGGTGAATTGAGTCATTGATATAAGTGATATTAATGACCAGTGGTTGTTAAATCTGGTTAGTATTTTTTTTGTGTGTGGTGGTAGAGTTTGTGTGTTTCCCTTCTTTGAGTTGTGCTGGTGGAGGGTTGTTAGATGTTATTAACTATAATGTTAACTATTGTTGTTAAACAATATTAATAAAATTTATTTTATTAATAATATTAATAAAAATTAATGAAATATTAATAAAATATTATTAATATTAACAAAATATTAATAAAATTAATAAACATAATAAAAATTATGTTGACTATTGTTAAAGATGTTGCTAAATATTATGGGTGTTGTTGGCTTCCTTGGGTTGTGGTTTTCCTTCTAGTACTTTCTGTAAGGCTGAGTTTGAGGGTACTTATTGTTTAAATTTGTTTTTCTCATGGAATATCTTGTTTTCTCCATCAATGGTGAAAGAAAACTTTTCTGGGTATACTAGTCTGGGCTTGCATCCATGGTCTCTTAGTGTCTGCAGCACATCTATCCAAAACCTTATGGCTTTCAAGGTTTCCATAGAGAAGTCAGGTGTAATTCTGATCGATTTACCTTTACGTGTTACTTTACCTTTTTCCCTTGCAGCTCTTAATATTCTTTCTTTATTCTGTATGTTTTATGTTTTGATTATTATATGGCAAGGGGATGTATTTTTTTATCCAATCTGTTTGGTGTTCTGTATGCTTTGTGTGTGTGTGTGTGTGTGTGTGTGTGTGTGTGTGTTTGAGACATTTAGTTTAATTTTTTCTTTTTTTACAATTCTTTATTTACTTATTTATTAAAAATTTCCACCTCTTCCCCATTTCCCATTTACCTTCCCCTCCACCCAATCCTCCTCCCTTCAGTCCCCCTCCCCCTCCCTCTTCAGTCTATAAGAGCAGTAGGGTTCCCTGCCCTTTGGGAAGTACAAGGTCCTCCCCCCTCCATCCAGGTCTATGAAGGTGAGCATCCAAAAGAACCAGGCTCCCACAAAGCCAGTCCATGCAGTAGAATCAAAACCCAGTGCCATTGTCCTTGGACTCTCAGTCAACCTTCATTGCCAGCCACATTCAGAGTGTCCATTTTGATCACATGCTCCATCACTCCCAGTCCAGCTGGCCTTGGTGAGCTCCCATTAGATCAGTCCCACCGTCTCAGTGGGTGGGCACACCCCTCGTGGTCCTGACTTCCTTGCTCATGTTCTCCATCCTTCTGCTCCTCATTTGGACCTTGGGAGCTCAGTCCAGAACTCCAATGTGGGTCTCGGTCTCTATCTCCATCCATCGCCAGATGAAGGTTCTATGGTGATATGCAAGATATTCATCAGTGTGCTTATGGGGCAAGGCCAGTTCAGGCACCTTCGCCTCTGCTGCCCAAGGAACAAGCTGGGGACATCTCCTTGGACACCTGGGAACCCCTCTAGAATCATGTCTCTTGCAAACCCTAAAATGGCTCCCTTAATTAAGATATTTACTTCTCTGCTCCCTTATGCACCCTTCCTCCATCCCATCCATCCCATTCCCCCAAGCTCTCCTGGATCCTCTCCTTCTCCCTTCTTTCTACCAATGTCCCCTTACATCCACCCTCACACCCCTGTGCACCGAAGCTTTCCCTGGCAATTTTGTCTACTTCAAATATCCAGGTGGATTACTATATAATTTTCTTTGGGTTCACCTTCTTATTTAACTTCTCTAGGATCATGAATTAAAGGCTTAATGTCCTTTAATTATGGCTAGAATCCACTTATGAGTGAGTACATAACATATTCCTCTTTTGGGGTCTGGGTTATCTCACTCAGTAAAGTGTTTTCTATTTCCATCCATTTGCATGCAAAATTCAAGATGTCATTGTTTTTTTACCGCTGAGTAAAGCTCCAATGTGTATATGTTCCATACCTTCTTTACCCATTCTTCTATTGAGGGGCACCTAGGTTGTTTCCAGGTTCTGGCTATTACAAATAGTGCTGCTATGAACGTAGATGAACAAATGCTTTTGTAGTATGATAGGGCATCTCTTGGGTATATTCCCAAGAGTGGAATTGCTAGGTCCTGATGTAGGTTGACTCGCAGTTTCCTGAGAACCCGCCACACTGATTTCCACAGTGGCTACACAAGTTTACATTCCAACTAATAATGGATGAGTGTTCCCCTTTCTCTACATCCTCTCCGGCATAGGATTTCATTGGTGCTTTTGATTTTAGCTATTCTGACAGGCATAAGATGGTATCTCAAAGTTGTTTTGATTTGCATTTCCCTGATCCCTAAGGAGGTTGAGCATGACCTTAATTGTCTTTTGGCCATTCGATGTTCTTCTGTTGAGAATTTTCTGTTCAGTTCAATACCCCATTTTTTAATTGGTTTAATTAGAGTTTTATTGTCTAGTTTCTTGTGTTCTTTGTATGTTTTGGAGATCAGACCTTTGTCTGATGAGGGGTTGGTGAAGATCTTCTCCCAGTCAGAAGGTAGCCTTTTTGTCTTAATGACAGTGTCCTTTGCTTTACAGAGTCTTCTCAGTTTCAGGAGGTCCCATTGATTCATTGTTGCTCTTATTGTTTGTGCTACTAAGGTTCTACCTAGGAAGTGGTCTGCTGTGCCCATGTCTTATAGACTACTTCCCACTTTCTCTCCTATCAGGTTCAATGTGTTCAGATTAATATTGAGGTCTTTAATCCATTTGGACTTGAGTTTTGTGCATGGTGATAGATATGGATCTACTTTCATTCTTCTACAGGTTGACATCCAGTTATGCCAGCACCATTTGTTAAAGATGCTTTCTTTTCTTCCATTGTATACTTTTAGATCCTTTGTCGAAAATCAGGTGTTCATAAGCTTGTGGGTTAATATCAAGGTCTTCTATTCAATTCCGTAGGTCAAGTTCTCTGTTTTTATACCAATACCAAGCTGTTTTCAATACTGTAGCTCTGTAATAGAGTTTGAAGTCAGAGATGGTAATGCCTCCAGAAGTTCCTTTATTATATAATATTGTTTTGGCTATCCTGGGATTTTTTGTTTTTCCATATAAAGTTGATTATTATTCTCTCAAGGTTTGTGAAGAACGTTGATGGAATTTTGATGGGGATTGCATTGAATCTATAGATTGCTTATGGTAGAATTACCATTTTTCCTATGTTGATCCTCCCAATCCAATATCAAGGGAGATCCTTCCATTTTCTGGTATCCTCTTCAATTTTTTTCTTCAAAGACTTAAAGTTCTTGTCAAATGGATCTTTCACTTCGTTGGTTAGAGTTACTTCCAGATACTTTATGCTATTTGTGGCTATCGTGAATGGTGATGTTTCTCTGATTTCCCTCTCTGCCTCTTTATCCTTTCTGTATAGGAGGGCAACTGATCTTTTGGAGTTGATCTTGTATCCTGCCACATTACTAAAGGTGTTTATCAGCTGTAGGAATTCTTTGGTAGAGTTTTTGGGGTCGCTTATGTACACTATCATATCATCTGCAAATAATGAAAGTTTAACATCTTCCTTTCCAATTTGAATCCCCTTAATCCCCTTATGTTGTCTTATTGCTATTGCTAGAACTTCAAGCACTATATTGAAGAGGCATGGAAAGAGTAAACAGCCTTGTCGTGCAACTGATTTTAGTGGAATGGCTTTGAGTTTCTCTCCATTCAATTTGATGTTAGCTGTTGGCTTGCTGTAAATAGCTTTTATTATATTTAGGTATGAACCTTGTATCCCTAATCTCTCCAACACCTTTATCATAAAGGGATGTTGAATTTTGTCAAATGCTTTTTCAGCATCTAATGAAATGATCATATGGTTTTTTCCTTTCAGTTTATGTATTTGATGGATTACATTGATAGATTTGCGTGTGTTTAACCAGCCGTTTATCTCTGGGATGAAGTCTACTTGATCATAATGGATAATTTTTCTATTGTGTTTTTGGATTCGGTTTGCCAGTATTTTATTGAGAATTTTTGCGTCAATGTTCATTAGTGAGACTGGCCTGTAATTCTCCTTTTTGGTTGTGTTTTTGTGTGGTTTTGGTATCAGGGTAACTGTAGCTTCATAAAAAGGATTTGGCAATGACTCTTCTGTTTCTATATTGTGAAATTCATGGAGGAGTATAGGTATTAGCTCTTCTTGGAATTTATGGTAGAATTCTGCATTGAAACCATCTGGTCCTGGGCTTTTTTTGATAGGGAGGTTTTTGATAAGAGCTTCTAATTCTTCGCGACTAACAGGTCTATTTAGATTGTTTACCTGATTTTGGTTCAACTTTGGTATATGGTACCTATCATAAAAACATGTCCATTTCTTTTACATTTTCAAAGTTTGTGGCATACAGGCTTTTGTAGTAAGATCTAATGATTCGCTGAATTTCCTCTGTGTCTGTGGTTATGTGCTTCTTTTCATTTCTGATCTTATTAATTTGCGTGTTCTCTCTCTGCCATTTGATTAGTTTCGATAGGGGTTTGTCAATGTGATCTGCCAAATTTCGTTCCTTTGAGTACCCTTTTGGGTTAGTCCCTGCAGGTAGCAGTGTTTGGTTACATAAAGAGCTAGTACAGCATCTCTTTAGAATCTCCTTAGCTTGTTGCCATGTAATGGAAAACTCTTTCTTTAAACCTTTGTTATTGATGTGATGTTTTTAATGATATCCTGAGGCCTGTAACATGCTTCCAATCAATAATTGATCAATTTCTGCTTTCCCTTGTGCT
This sequence comes from Myodes glareolus, assembly GCF_982192425.1. NCBI lineage: Eukaryota > Metazoa > Chordata > Mammalia > Rodentia > Cricetidae > Myodes > Myodes glareolus. The sequence continues at coordinate 9,727,499 of NC_142037.1, forward strand.
AGAGGACCTGGCAGATCCATATGGGATCAGATGTGTGTTATGTACATCAGACAAAGCCTATTCCTGATCATGTCTTGTACCTGAACAAACAATGAAGTCAGTTCTGTATCATCTGGTATAAATTCAGCAGTTTTAATATGCAAGATAACTCTTTCTGCATATTGTGAATCAGTAACTATATTAAGAGGCTCTTTAAAATCCCTTAACACCATAAGAATGAAATATAATTCTGCCTTCTGGACAGAATTATAAGGTATTGTTCCACCTACTCATTTCATCTGATTTGTAACCTGCCTTCCCTGATTTATTTCCATCAGTATAAAATGTACTGGCTCCAGTTATTGGAGCATCACATACAATTCGAGGAAGAATCCAAGAAGTTCCCTTTATTAGGTTGAATCTATCGCTTTTGGGATCATTGCTATTAATTTCTCTCAGAAAATTAGCACAAGCCCTTTTCCATGGTTCATTGTCTTTTCATGCCCTTTTTATTTCATCAGTAGTGAAAGGCACTATAATATCTGCTGGGTCTACACCTGCTACTTGATGAAGTCTCAGTTTGCCTTTTATAATTAATTCAGAGACCTTTTCTACATAAGTTGTTAATTTTTATTTGATTTGTGTTATCAAAAGTTCCATTCAATAAATAATATGGTCCCTCTGCATTAAAATTCCCATAGGAGATATTCTGGAAAGCAATATAACTAGAATAAAATAAGATTTGGATTCACCCTATATACATGTGCCTCCTGTAATTTTTCCTCATCCATTGTCAGTTCCTTTTTTGCTTCAGTTGATAATTCTCTGGGACTATTCAAATCTTTGTCACCATCTAAGGTTTTGTTTAAATGAATTAGTAGATCAGGTGTTATCCCAACATCCTGTTGTAGACTGGAAATGTCTCCTAACAATCTTTGAAAGTCATTAAGAGTCTGTAACCAGTTTCTCTTAATTTGTGCCTTTTGTGTTCTAATTTTCTATAAACCTATTCTGTAACCTAAGTAATTAACAGAATCTCCTCTTTGAATCTTTTCAGGAGCAATTTGTAATCCCCATTTAGGCAAAACTATCTTAACTTCCTCAAACATTCTTTCTAAAGAATCTATGTTTGAATCAGATAGCAAATATCATCCATATAATGGTAAATTATAGACTTAGGGAATTGCTTACATTATCATTTCCAATGCCTGACTTACAAAGTAATGACACAGGCTGGGGCTATTGAGCATTCCCTGTGGTAGGACAGTCCACTGGTATCTCCTAGTAGGCTGAGAATTACTATAAGTCAGCACTGTGAAGGCAACTTTTTCTCTATCCTTTTCTTGTAAAAGTATAAGGGAAGAAGCAATGCTTCAAATCAATAACTATAAGAGGCCATCCTTTGACTACCAGAGAAAGCAGAGGAATTCCAGACTGTAGAGGGCCCACAGGTTGAATTATCTTGTTGACAGCCCTTAGATCTGTCATCATTGTACATTTACCAGATTTCTTTTGTTCTTTATTAAAAATTTTCACCTCCTCCCCTCCTCCCATTTCTCTCCTACTCCCTCCACTCTCCCTCTTCAGTCTTAAGAGCAGTCAGGGTTTTCTGCCCTGTGGGAAGTCCAATGTTCTCCCCCCTCCATCCAGGTCTAGGAAGGTGAGCATCCAAACAGACTAGGCTCCCATAAAGCCATTCTATGCAGTAGAATCAAAACTCAGTGCCATTGTTCTTGTCTTCTCAGTCAGCCTCATTGTGAGCCACATTCAGAGAGTGCGGTTTAATCACATGATCGTCAGCCCCAGTCCACCTGGCCTTGGTGAGCTCTTATTAGATCAGTTCCACCATCTCTGTGGGTGGACACACCTCTCACGATCCTGACTTTTTTACTCCTGTTCTCCCTCCTTCTGCTCTAAATTTGAACCTTGGAAGCTCAGTCCAGTGTTCCAATGTGAGTCTCTGTCTCTATCTACATCGATAGCCAGATAAAGGTTTTATGGTGATATGTAAGATATTCATCAGTGTGGCTATGGCATAAGGCCAGTTCAGACACCCTCTCCTCTGCTGCCCAAGGAACAAGCTGGGGACATTTGCTTGGAATCCCTCTAGAGTCAAATCTCTTGCCAACCCTAAAATGGAATTCTTAATTAAGATATCTACTTCCTTGCTCCCATATCCACCCTTCCTCCATCACAACCATCCCATTTTCCCAGCTCTCCCCAATTCTCCCCTTCTCCCTTCCCTTTCCTCATCTCCCTTTACCCCTACCCCACCCCAAATCCCCGTGCTCCCACCTTTTGCCTGGCAATCTTGTCTACTTCCAATATACGGGAGGATAACTATATGGTTTTCTTTGGGTTTATCTTCTTATTAGCTTCTCTAGGACCAAGAATTATAGGCTCAATGTCCTTTGTTTATGGCTAGAATCCACCTATGAGTGAGTGCATACCATATTCATCTTCTTGGGTCTAAGTTATCTCATTCAGTAAAGCGTTTTCTATTTCCATCCATTTGCATACAAAATTCAAGATGTCATTTTTTTAACACTGAGCAAAATGCTAAAGTGTATATGTTCCACAACTTCTTTATCCATTCTTCTATTGAGGGGCACCTAGATTGTTCCAGGTTATGGCTATTACAATCAGTGTTGCTATGAACATAGTTGAACAAATGCTTTTGTAGTGTGATTGGGCATCTCTTGGGTATATTCCTAAGAGTAGAAATGCTGGGTCCTGAGGTAGGTTGACTCCCAGTTTCCTGAGAAATCACCACACTGATTTCCAAAGTGGTTGCACAAGTTTGCATTCCTACCAACAATGGATGAGTCTTCCCCTTACTCTACATCCTCTCCAGCACAGGCTATCATTGGTGTTTTTGATTTTAGCTATTCTGATAGGTGTAAGTTGGTATCTCAATGTTGTTTTGATTTGCATTTCCCTGATCACTAAGGAGGTTGAGCATGATCTTCAGTATCTTTTGGCCATTTGAACTTCTGCTATTGAGAATTCTCTGTTCAGTTCAGTTCAGTTTTTTTAATTAGGTTAATTAAGTTTTAATGTCTAGTTTCTTGAGTTATTTATTTATTAAAAATTTCCACCTCCTTCTCGCCTCCCCTTTTCCTCCCCCTTCCCACCTTTCCCTCCCTCTCTAGTCCTAAGAGCAGTCAGGGTTCCCTGCCCCGTGGGAATTCCAAGGTCCTCCCCACTCCAAGGGTACTCAGTTTTCTTTTTAACCTTATAATGACTCCCATTACTTGTACCAGCTGCTAATAAATATACTCAGTGTTGTATTAGAATAAAAATTAATGAGCAGAGCAGAGTCACCTTCACGAATACAAGTGCCAAAATACTAAGAAAATAGTCAAGCAATAGAACTTACAGATTCTCCCAAATATCTTAGATTAAGTATAACCAAGAAATTGAATGACTTGTACAATGAAAACTCTAAACTTCATGAAAGGAAATAGAAAAAGATACAATAACCTAGAAAGCCTTCATGGTTTTGGATTGGCAGGAATAATATGGTGGAGACGGCCATTCTAAAAAAATTAATCTAGACACTCTATTCAATCCCAACAATTCTTCACAGGATTTAGAAATCAATCTTAAATTTCATATTTTAATACAAAAGACACAGATTAGTCAAAGCAATCATGAACAGCAATAATATTGCCTGAGGCATTATCATCACAAATTTCCAGTTATACTACAAAGATATAGGAATATAAAGAGTATGATATTGTCATTCAAATATCATTGCCTAATGAAATATTAGTAAGAATCTATACATAAATTTGTACTCATGTATCTATGTCATTTAACTAAAGAGAACACAGTGCAACTCAGGGAATTGACAGCAGTTTTACAAATCATGCAGATCAATTCAAATAAGTATAATGAGAAGAATGAATCTTATTCCTTTATGTAGACCCAGTGCAGAAGTCATCTCGATAAGCATCAAGGGCCAGAACCTAAAACCTAATACCATGAATTTGACAGAGAAGAATATAGGGAATAGGCATGACCTCTTTGATAAAGGAAAGGAATTTCTGAACAGGATCCCATAGACTTTGAAAACAAAAACTTAATAAATCAGACCTTGTGAAATTAAAGTTTATGTATAGCAAAGAACACCATTACTTGAGTTAAGAGGAAGATACCAGCATGCCTAAAAATCTCACCAGCTCCATATCAGAGAAAGAGATAATACCTAGAATGTAAAGGCAATTAAAGTATTATCTATATAAAAAAAAAACAAAAATAAGGGGTTGGATAGATGACTCAGCAGTTAAGAGTACTGACTGTTCTTGCACAGGACCGAGGTTCAATGCACAGCACCCACATGACTGCTCACAACTGTCTGTAACTTTACTTTCCAGAACACAACACCCATGGCCAAACACCAATGCACATAAAATTCAAACAGAAAAATAAAACAAAAACCAGAAAGTAGGGGGAAAAAAGTTGAGCTGGTGCCATATAGAAACTTCAGCAGTACTCACTGTGTTCATGATATGCACAGTATCAGCATGTGCATCAGAAGAGAAAGGTAAACACTAATACCAACACACTGTAAGTACTGCGACTGAAAATAATGACTTGCCTGCAAGATATTCTGGTACAACAGTGGCACGAATGTTATTGAAGTAACTAACCAGTCTGATTGTATTTAAGGAGACTTCATGAAAAGGAACACATGCCTGACACTGCTAAGATAGCCAAGATCCCAAGAACAGATAAGTCATGAGCCTAATGGAAGACCCAATACTATTATTCTGCCAAAGTAGCAAGCCAATAAAATGACTGTCATACCCATTGATTTGTGCTTCAGTCAGCCCTCCTTAGAGAAGCATCTTCCTGAAGGAGATGGAAACTAACACAGAGACCCAAAAGTGTAAATGTACAGAGTAAATGTGTGCCCAAATTTAAGTGGGATGTCTTCTGCAAAGCCTTCCCCTTAAGCCAGAGTTATCTCCATATTAAAGGAGCACAAGGATTGTAAAGCCAGGGGTGATGCATTACTCCAGTGAAAGAGTGTCTTCCAGAAAGGACACTACATAGAAGAAATATTTTACAATCAACTTTCCAGGGAAAAAGAAAAGGAAAATAGTACAGAATATGTGAAATAATACAAAGGAACCAATAGGATCTAAGTCAATAAAGAATTACCCATTTAGAAACAAAAATTGCAAAGTTAAAAATGTCCAAAATACATTTAAAGTGATCTTGCTTTTTCTGGGATGAAAAGAATACATCAAATGTTTTCTTCACTAGCAATTCTGCAGAAGCATCCCCATCCTAAAGGGGAAACTACTCTAGCCAAAAATGATCCTGCAGCTCCAGATTCTGGAAACAAGAACAGATTGCAGCCAGAGTCACTGGATAGAAATAATAAAAGATGGTCAAGGTCAATATAGCCACTTTAGAACAATCAGAACAAGGGTGATATTAGCAATATAGCCAGTACCCTGTGTACTACACAGGATTTCTCTTTACTCAAAGTTTTCAAAACTCAATATGCAAGTGTCAATTCAGGTATTTTATTACTGCATTTTCTGCATCTAAGTAAGTATGAAATATTAGTCACTTCACAAGACAGATGTGATATTTGACTTACACTGACACTAGATGTATGGCAGGATCTACTCTGACTTTACTGTGTCAACTGTACAACTGCAGGATGCCCTGTGCACTCACTGGGTTTTGGTGAACAGACTCTAGGTGTGAAGAGAAGTATAACATGTCATGCATTCCCCAGGAGGTGCAATACAGAGACTTGGAACTTGAGCAGGGATAATCCACTAAAAGCATACATGTTTCTGTGTGACCACAAAATCCTGAAACTAAACCATTTTTGTTTTAGAAGTTAGGCAGATAACAGGCTTGTAACAGCAATATATATGTATATATATGCATACATATACATATTCAATGTAATCTTCAGTAGTATTCAGATGACATTTTCCAGAGATAGATAGCACAACAAAGCTACAGCTACGTGCAACATCAAATCTCTCCTGGAAGAGAGCACTATGAAAATTAGACCACATTTGGAGAGATCACAATGAATGGAGTCTGCATATGCTTTAAAGTTGTCAAATAAAGCCACCACAGCACTGTCAGAAGACTGTCTGTCCAAGGAGAGCAAAGGATCCAGATGTGAAACAATGGAGCTAGAAGCCCAGGATCTCAGCAAAGGTAAAAGTTGCATTGTTGAGGTAGTAGCTTGTCACCCTTTGCCCAAAAATCAAAAAGCACTTGAACCCATGTCACCTCTTTGCTCTTCCCTCAGAAAAGTGTGTTTTCTCGACCTGAACTAACCCATCCTTATCAATTAATTTTTCCAGTTATTCATCCTCACCTATCCCTTCTCTGTAGCTTTTCACCAGATGTGTGCTTTCTCACCTCTGGCTGTTTGCAGGTACTGCCTCTCTCTGTCTTTCTGGCTTGCTTTGTCTTCACTGTTCTCCACCTTAGAGCCTATAGTGCTGGCCCAAGTCTAACACATAAGCCTTCTGTGTGCTCCAGTAGTTCCCTGTACTACACGTGCATAGAATGTGACCAGTGTGGACATTCTGTCCATCTGATTTGGGAGGGTTATATCATATGGTTGCTGAATAGTGACTCTTGTCATGAGTCTACTGCTTGTCCTAGTACATGGTTGTTGACTAGATAACAAAGGGAAACTATCTGGCATTTAGATAGCTTATAATAAAGTCTGGATGCAACCATAAGCATATTGCTTTCTTCTCGTTTTGTAATGTAGGGGTACATACATCATTTTATTCTCAACTGTGAGTGGTGCTCTCAATCTGCCTTACTGACTTATGCTAACTTAATTCTAAAGTCTTTGAGATTGAGCATATTACTCTTGCTTTTGTGTCTACGTTCTGCTTGAGTGCATCCTTGTTCCTTTTAAGCTCCCCCTTCAGAATCAGTATGCTGACATTCACAATCTACGTCAGGAAGAATGGAAACCATATAGAAATTTTAAAGAAAAGCATTTTCTGAACGATGACAAAAATTTACTGAAGTGTTTGCATATTTAAGAGTTTTCTATTAAAACGCACTAATTTGAAATCATTCATTTAAAGCTCTTTATGGTATCAGTAGCTTTTTGGTGGATTTTAAAAGTGACAACCAGTCCTTCTGCCCAAGTGCTACCCCCTTAAATATTATTCATATCACTAAATATTTTGGTAGAGAGCAAAAACAGTTGAGTAATGGTTTACCTGCATTTTCTCATCTGTAAAACTTTCATGCTGATCTCTCACCTACCCTCCATTAACTTCTCATAGCCAATAAGCAGTGATCCTCCTTGCCTCCCCCCCCTCTCTCTCTCTCTCTCTGTGTGTGTGTGTGTGTGTGTGTGTGTGTGTGTGTGAAAGACAAGGGAGATATGTAGAGGTCAGAGGACACCATCTGGGAGTAGGTTTAATTCTCCTATCATGAATTCCAGGAATGGAATTCAGGTTATCAGGCTTGTATGGAAAATGGTCTTAGGTGCTGAGCCATTTCAATGGCCATTTTCCTATGTTTTCTTTCCATTAAAAAATAAAAACAGAAGTGTTTCTAATATTCCTCTCCCTCCCTAAATAAGCAGATGTTTGTACAATGCTAGCTGGTAGTGAAAACATAGGACTGTGCATGCAGCTTGGGGGTAGTGTGAGCTTGCCTCATACATGTAAGGCTTCAGGTTCCCTCTCTAACAATGAAAAAATCAACAACATTTTAAAGTAACTAAATATTTTTTCAGTACAGTCAGTAATTGTATAATGCACAAGGACCTGATGATCAAGTCCATGCCTTTCTTATTTCTTTGGGCCCAGAAGAAATCATTATATATCCCCTGCTCTTTGATTTATTCCCATGTGTTGTATGTAGTCATATATAGGCCTATAGGGAATTTTCTTCAGAATGTATAGATTTATTATAACTCAACACTAGAATGACAGCCCAGTGACACAGAGGGCAATAAATGGATCTGAAGAGAAATTGTGTTAGTATTCAGACACACCCTGTCACAGCACCTCACACCATCTGCATGGCTGCATAGCAAATGGTATCTTGTCCCCTTAAGAGACCGTCTGCTTACTCTCAGTCTCTCTAGTGCTCTCCCTCTCTCCCTCCCTCCCTCCCTCCCTCCCTCTCTCCTTTTCCCCTTCACTCTTTTTGTCTTTTTCCCCAATGAGGCAAGCAGATCTCAGCCTCTTTTCCTTCTACCTCCTCCCTCTCTGTCTTTCTCTGTCCCTTCCTCCCATCCCTTCCTCCCCACTACACCCCCTCTTTTAATCAAATTTTGCACTCAATCTCCATCTACATGGCATATTTGTCTGTCCCTTACCAGCCGCAGTTTGAACCTCACCCACATGCCATGTGACCTGGAAAGATTTCCAAATGTCCCACTGGCACACTGGAAGATGTTCAACACTATCAGCCATCAAGTGTTGCAAATCAAATTTCAATGAGAAGATACTTGATATCATCGAGATGGTGAAAATACAAAAGATAAGTCAATCCTGGTGATACAGCTCTGCAATCCGTGCACTTGGTAGAGGAGTGTGTGTGTGTGTGTGTGTGTGTGTGTGTGTGTGTGTGTGTGTGTGATATTGAGGTTGAAGCTGGACAGCAAAATAGGGTCTAGCAATTGAAAAGCAGATGTAGCATGCTTTGGATATAAGTCACAGGTAAAGCACTTGTCTAGCATGCACAGGTGCTGGGGCACATGTTGGGGTATAAAGATACCAGAGAACAGGAACCTACTACATTACTGTTGGAATGTAAATTAAAATGGTGCAGCCACTAGCACCTGAGCTTTTATATAAGAAAAAAGAGAGAAACCCCTATTACCTACTGCTTGATGAGTAGGTAAACAAAGGGTGGTGTGTTAATACAGTGGTCTAGTTTCTAGTCATGGAAAGAGGTAGAGAATTGATACATCGTATAACATGAATAAATATCACAAAAATTAAGCTCAGTTGAAAGTAGCCAAAGTACTGAAGAATAGGACACTTCTTTATCAGATTATTTGATTTCTCTTATATACCCAGAATGAGACACTTGAAACAGAAAGTTAGATTGGTAACTAATAGGTGGTGGGGGTCTGGAGAAATGAAGAGTAACTACTAATGAATAAAGGGTTTTTTCTCGAATGACAAAAATATTTTAAAAGTAAATAGAATGATGGTTGCATAATTTTAAGAACATAGTAAAAAAACATACTGGGTTATATACTTGAAAAGAGTGAACTTACTACATAAATGTATTACTTCTCAATATCTATAGATCACATTTATTTCATGTCTATGTATGTTTTGTCTGCATACATGTGTGTTCACTCTGTGCATGTCTGGTGCCTGCAAAGAGACAAGAGGGTGTTGGATCCTCTAGATATAAATTTACAGGTATCTGTGAGCTTCCTTACATTTGGGTGTGATTGTAGGTTGAAGGGTTTGTGCTGAGAGGTGTTGAGGACTATTTTTCTCTTCCTGGAGCATGCAGAGTACCTTCCAGTACAGTGAACTGTGGTTAGTAGGTAAATAATGTAGTTAGACATCAGCTCAACTTCTCCATATTCAGTGACAAGAAGTGTTACCTCCAGAAACAAGACCTTAACAGCAGGTTGTGTGAGCAACCAAGAGCCTTGACAATAGCCTGTGCTATTTGGTGGTTTCCATGGGTCCCTTTGGTTAATGACTCAAGAGGCTGTAACCTGTTCCTGGCACTGGGGGTTTAATTTGGTGGCACATGATATCTAGTTGAAGTCTTCTCTCCCCTGTTGTTTTTGTCTCCTTGTGGGTTCCTTTCACATGTGTACAGGAAGCTTCTGAGGGTAGTTGCTGTCCATATAGATTTTTAAAGACCTTCAGTATTTGTTGTCCCTCTCCATTTCCCCTCCTTTACCTTTCTGTTCCATCTCCCTTTCATTAAACCACCCAACTCTAGTTTTTCTCTATAGCTACATAACACTATAGATTTTTTTCCTTTCCTTGAGAGATAGTGTCCTCCCTTCTGGTCCCTTACTAGGTTCCATACCTCTGTGGGTATTCAGAATTGAGGTTCCCATATCAGAACCAAAACACCCTTAAAAGAGAAAACATAACAATATTTGTCTACATGTACTGAGCACTGTATGCTTTTGTCACTGGAGTCTGACCTGGGCATGCACAGAACACACACATGGTGCTCAGTTGCTGAGTACCATTGTGAGCTCACAGTGCATCACTATGCCCATAGAATTGTGTTGCTAAGAATGAAGCAGAGTTCAGCTCACACTGAACCAAGGATCTGCCCAAGCAGGACGCTTATTTGGTTCAGTGGGGATACTTAGTCATTGTTTTGGATCATTTACTTTTGGGTTTGTGAGGGTGTGGGTGGCTAAAGGGGAAGGCAGGGAGGGACAGTAGGGCCAGGAGGGCTGGGAGGGCCAGGAGGGCTGGGAAGGCAGGGAGGGCCAGGAGGGCAGGGAGGCCTGGGAGGGCAGGGAGGGCAGGGAGGGCCAGGAGGGCAGGGAGGACCGGGAGGGCAGGGAGGACAGGGAGGACAGGGAGGGAAGGGAGGGCAGGGAGGGCCAGGAGGGCCTGTGGAGCCTTGAGGCTCAACATGTCGGAGGATTTTGAATACAATGCTTTTACAGTTAGAGCCCCTCGGCGGCGGACTCGCTGGTACACCCGCCTGTGGCCTGCCTGCCTGGCTTGTGGGTGCTTGGGTCAGAGAAGGCAGCATTTTCCCCTTAATTTAATTGGTTATGATCCCGTGGGGAGGTTTCAAAGGGCGGCCAGTGTGGGTGATCTGGCTCTAGTGGAGCGATACATGAATGGCAGAAAACATCATGTCAATGAATGCGACCAGAGGGGCAGGTAATGGGGCCTGGGGAGGGGGGAGGGCCAGGGGGCAGAAGGGGCAGAAACTGTAGGGGACAGTCAGGGTATACCAGGGAGAAACATACCTTCCAGATCTGCAGCCTGAGGGAGGGCAGATGTCATGCTTAAGGCTCTTCTTTCATGGAGACCTCTGGGTTTTATACCTGCTTTAGGCTCCTAGGCACCTGAAACCTGCACACCTTGGAAGGGCAGCTCCTAGGCTTTCTTTAAGAGAAGCAAAACAAAGAACTTCAGTTAGTTTACAAATCCCTTTACATTGTCTCTTTTAGAGCACTTTATTGGGGGCTTTAAAGGAATTTAGCTAAGAAAACCACATACATCTTTTTATGTGTACACTTACAATTTTTAGGTTTGAGTGTTTTGCCTGCATGTATTTTCAGTGTACTGCACAAGCATAGGAAGAGGGTGTTGGATCTCCAGGAACTGGAACCATGGACAGTTGTGATCTGCTTTGTGGGTGCTAGGAATCAAACCCAGGTCCTCTGCAGGAAAAACTAGCACTTGTAAATGCCAAGCCATCTCTCCAGCCCTTATGTATATGGTTTTAATGCTGTTATATGCAACACAGAAAATTGTATCATAAGATAAATTTTCACATATTAAGTCAACTCAAAATCAAAGAAACCCACAAAGAATCACCAAGAAATCTTATGTCTGTTTCATGCTTGCTGAGGAATCTCATAAGGAAAATTTCAACTTGAACTATAACTCTATCCCCCGGCCCCTTATATACATGTTGTGTGTGTTTGGGTACATATGTGAAGGCTAGCGGTTGACATTCTCTTTGAAAATTTCTTTTCATCCTATTTAAAAAAAATCACATGTGTGTGTGCACTTGTGGCTCACACATGCCCACTAAGTGTGTGAAGGTCAGAAGAGAACTATTGACAACTGTGTTCTGCCACCTTGTGGATTCTGGGCATTGAATGTAGGCCATTGGTTCTGCCCGTAGGTGGCCTCACCTGATGAACCACCCTGTGGTTCCTCCACCTCAGCTTTTTAGACAGATTCTCTCACCCAAATCCCCACTGTGTTTGACTGATAGTCTTGGAGTATACTGATTGACCTAGACTTGCTGGCAAGCACGCTTTGGATATCCTCCTGTATCCACATCTCCAGCACCAGTTTCTCAAGGTGCTGGGGGTTCTGAAGTTGGGGTATCAGGCTTGCAGGGCGAGTGATTTCTCAACTGAGTTGTAACAAACACTGCAGCCCTCTTTTCTTGTCCTTGTTTCTTATTTCTCAATAGATTATAGGCAGGAAACAATGACCCTCAACCGTAGATTCTCCAGAAGAAGTTATTTAGTCTATCGTTATTCAGTCTTCCAAATTAGAGCTTCATACAAATAATAGAGCAGTAAATTATTGTTTCAAAGTATTTTTGCTTAATAACTGTATTCTTTAAAAACACTGAATTTTCCAGCTGTATTTATCCATTCTGCCAGTCCACTTATTCCCTGCATGTAACTTAGATATCTACTGTACAGCATACAAATCTACTAGCTCTCAAGACCCTCTCATTCTTAAAATATTACATTTGTCCAGTCAGCTTTCCTGACGTTCTATAAATTTAAATATTGAAAACAATGAACGATGCTCAGTTGAATCCCTAGTATTTTTTGTCTTAAAGCTTTTTGAAAATCAAAGCAAGGGAGCTATGATACCATAGGTTTTCTCCTTCTGGATAGATTTGCTCAGTTTTTTTTAAAGTTACTTATTTATTTATTTATAAAAATTTCCACTTCCTCTCCTCCTCCCAATACCCTCACACTCCACCCACTCCCTCTCCTCCTCCCTCTCCAGTCCTAAGAGCAGTCAGGTTTTCCTGCCCTGTGGGAAGTTCAAGTTCCTCCCCCCATCCCTCCAGGTCTAGGAAGGTGAGCATCCCAACAGACTAGATGAACACCTGAGAAAAGAAATAAATAAATAAGAAAATTTTAGTTTCTTCTCTTACATCAGAAGGAAATGCACATTGGTGTCTACTATTTACACTTGAGTGTGCCTTTACATAATAATCTGTAATTTCCTAAAATGTCCTCTCAATTTGTAGGAGTCCACTACATTACGCCTCTGCCCATAATCATCCAAACGTGGTAGAGTTGCTATTATCCAACATCTGTATCAATATTAATATGAAGGATGATGAAGGCCGAACACCACTAATCAAGGTAGCTATCGGGAAACACTTTTCATATAAAATGGATTAGAAATTATCCTTGTTTGTTTTTTGTTGCTGTGATGAAACACTGGCCCAAACCATCTCAGGAAAGGAAAGGTTTATTTGGCTTACAATTCCACATCACAGTCAGTCATGAAGGGAAAGCAGGTCAGGAGTTCAATCAGGACCTGAGGCAGGAAATGAATCAGAGGTCATGGGGGAATGATGCTTTTCCATGGCTTTGTCCAAGACTTGCTCAGATTTCTTATACTACTCTGGGCAACCTTCCCAGTCATGCCACCACCCCTAGGAAGCTGTGCCCGCCCATATCAACCTCAATCAAGAAAATACTATACAGGCTTTCCAGAGTCCAGTCTGGTCGAAGCAGTTCTTCAAGTGAGGTTCCTTCTTTCCAGGTGTCTTCAACCTCTTCCACGGTATCAAAACAAGGAAATGAACAAGCAACCTCCCCCACTACAGCAATGGCCAAACAGTGCTAGTGAAATGCTTTAATATCTAGGTGTGGTGGCACACCTCTGAAACTCTACCACTTGGAAAACTTTGGTGGGGAGGTTATGAATTTAGGAACATCTGGGTACTTGAGGACCCTCTCTCAAAAAGAGAGGGATAATATGCATAACCTAAATAATTGGTCTGATCCAAGGGTAACTATTCAATGGAATTGTTGGAATGCTTATTCAAGTTCTTGATTTCAGTATCTCTTTCTTTATACAATACCCACAGGCCACCGAGAGGGACAACATCGAATGCATCTGTATCCTACTCAGGCACGGTGCTGATCCCCACATTGTCGATGACAGTGGACATGCTGCCCTACACCATGCTATTTGCAGGGGAAAAACCACAGTTGTCCGCAAGCTGTTAGAGTATAATGCAGATATTACAGCAAAAACGGGGGTAAGAATCATTCAACTTCATTCACAATTTACTTCCAGCAATGACACTCAGATCACTTTCCATATTCTGAAACTCAAGCAGTCTCACTGAATCTGTTCAGAGTCAAGCATTTTTTCCTAATCTGTTTTTCATAGTTTTGTAGGTAACTTAAAGGAACTCAGCACAGCACCTTTTGTTTCAGACTTGGGCTTTACTTTAAAATTGAACAAGTAAAGGACTTGGGCCCACACATACTTCACATACACACAAATAATAGAAAAAATAATTTTAAGATAAATGTCTGTAGAAAATACAAATCTGTTGCAATTAAGAAGCTACTGATATGACTTGTCCCTCAGAGATGAGGCTAGAGTGGGAAGGTCACAGGCACACAGGTAAATGTGGAAATTTGATCATTGAAGAAAACATACTGAGAAGACTTTTTCACTTAACTTTTTCAGATTTTATATGTACATAATGAAGGGGCCAAAATGTGATTCTTATCTTAGACAAGGAGCAACTCCATTGTAATTAATGACCTAAGCCTGAATCCAGGAAGTTCCCCAGTCAATTCCCCAGTTTCCCAGTTGGCTAAACAGTTCCAAACCTGGCCTTACAAGGCTGGGAGACCAGAGTTGCAGGCTCTGGCTGCTCCTGACCATAGTGACACAAAATTTCCACAGTGGATGAAACTGTTACTAGTTCTGTCCAATCAACATGCCCCCCATGTTACTGCTCCCTGACTGCCCAATTATTAAAAAGATACTTAGAATTCCCCATGTCCTCCTTCAAAGGGCCTGCAAGTCTTTGTCCCTGGTCCTCATTAACATTTTATATGGGTGATGGACTGTTGCATGCTGGCTATTTCTGAAGAATAAGCACTCTTTGTGTTTACATACCATTTGAGTCTGAGGTCTTCCTCCAGCATTTTTTGGACCACTGCAACAGAAAATGATGTTTGGTTTGGGAGAAAATTTTTAGTTTAGGGAAAATAGTTTTGAAATACAGATTGAGAAACTGCTCCAGAGATGCCACTTGAGTTCACTCATTCAACAGATGCACACCAAATCTACCGCCATGTTTTAGGATTGGGGCAATGGAGGCACATCTCCATGGAGCTAAGAAACTTGGAACTAGCAAGCGTTTGTGGGAAGTTCTGGAAAAAGTGGTGTTCATGGGCATTGTTGGACAGGGAAAAATGTTTCCTTTTCAAAGGAAAGGGAAGTCCTGTGTGTGTGAATCTGCAGCAAGGACTGAAGGAAAATCTATCCTTTTGTGACTCATTTTCTTTACAAAATCTATGATACATTTTTCAGTTGAGAAGCATGTCAGTTTATAAAATGAAAATTTTCCTTTGCAGTATGGATTGACTCCTTACAGGCTTGCAATAAATGAAAATCAGCCTGAAATGGCGGAGTTCCTGATTCAGAATGGTGCGGATGCACATGAGGAGCTTGCGCCAAATAGGTACCATTTCTTTTTTACAATCTTAGTGCCATTTTTGAGGGTGTCATTGCTTAAGTAATGAACACTAAAATGGTAGAGGGAATATGGCTTCAACTCATAAGCACCTATTGAGAAAGACTAGCTCACAGGGAGTGTGAGCTGGAAAAGAGACTGTTCCAACATAAACAAAGGAACAGTGTGTATCAGGGCTCAGATTCCCATTTAAAAACAAGTTGTCGTTTCTAATCTGACTTGATTGGCAATTTTCTACTTGTTAAGGCAACTTCATATTAGTGGTGTTTACTTTGAAACGTCTCAACTTTATTTTCAACACTGGAATGTATAATTTTATTATTTCTTATTCTCTTCCTTAGATATTTTATTCTTAAATATGTTCAACTTAAATATTTTTTTCAAATATTTCTTTGATCACTCAATCTGCTTTAAGTGAATTTTGAATAAGCAAATAGATTCCATTATCCATCGATTAGATGATATTACCAGATGCTATTATTTTTTCCGGTGTCCTGTCTGAAATATCTTGACAATGTGTTGGTCAGATGTGAATCTGTGCACCCAAACTCTTGAAACAGTTAATTTGGATAAGGACACTTGTCCAAAATGAGTACAAAGAACAAAGACTCCATTGAGAAAATACCTCCATACTATCTGGTTGTAAGGCATTTTCTTAATTAGTGATTGATGGATGTGGACCCAACACATCATGGGAAGTGCTGTTCCAGGGCTCATGGTCCTGAGTCTATAAGAAAGCAGAATGAGCAATCCAGTAAGCAGCTCCCTTCCATGGCCTCTGTAAGCTCCTGCCTCCAGTTTCCTTCCCTGTTTGAGTTCCTGCCCTGACTCCCTTTAATGATGAACTATGATGTGGACATATAAGCCAAATGAATTCTTTGGTCCCAAGTTCATTTTGGTCATGGTGTTTTATCATAGAAATAGCAGCTCTAAATGGGACACTTGGTATTTGAGTTCAGCATTAAAAATCAAACGATTACCTTTTTTGTTCATGTGTGTAAGTTTAAAGTCAGATGAATTAAAAAGTAAAGTCTGTGTGTTGTGTATTTTTTATTGAAAATACACTTTTGCTTACCATATATTCTAAACATGGTTTAGCATCCCTCATCTTCATGTACTTGTTTTTGTGTCCCGTCCAAAATACAGTACAACACTGTGTGATGACTTTGCCTTCCATCTTATTTGAGGCATGTTTTCTATTTTTTTTATTTATTAAAAATTTCCCCCTCTTCCCTGCCTCCCTTTCCCCCCCCCGCTCTCCTCCTCCCCCTCCCTCTCTAGTCTTAAGTGCAGTCCGATTTCCCTGCCCTGTGGGAAGTCTAAGGTCCTTCCCCATCCATACAGGTCTTTAAAGGTGAACAGCCAAATAAACCAGGCTCCCACAGAGCTAGACCATGCAGCAGAATTAAATCCCAATGCTACTGTGTTTTCTATTTTTATTTGGCACTTGGCCACTTACTCCAGGTGAGCAGGCTGGGAAGCCTCTTTGGTATTTTACTACCTCCACCTCCTTTGTACTATAAAAGTGCTGGGATTATAGATACATTACACAGTGTCTGAGTTTTTGTTGAATTCCAGGTATTCAAATTCTGGGCTACTGTGACAATTATGTATATCCACTGAGCCATCTATCTGGCTCTAAAATACTCAATTTTTAAAAGAAGACTTTGAGCCTAAATTAAAGAAGTGGTTATAAGTGTATTGCTATTAATTATGGAACTAAGGCTTCTGAGTGCAGAGCACTTTCAATTAAACCTCTAATCCAGTTAGAGGGCCTGTGTTTCTCTCTAAGAAGAACCATTTGAGGTCATTTATTCTTCCTTTAATACAAGATAAACAGAAATTTGTAAAGCTGGTACTTTTGAAGCAAATAGAGAAAGTATGCTTGTGTCTTTGACATGGAATAACTCAGTTTTAGGAATTCATGACTAGGAACATGTCTCAGGAATAAAGTACTTATCACACAAACCCAAGACTTCAGAGATCAACTCCTCAGAACACAGAAAGGGCCTCATGTGCTTGTGTGCATCTTTAATCTCAGGGAACCTCGAGGGCCATGGGAGATGGAGAGACAGGAGGCTGTCCGGAAAGTTATACTTTAGTCTTGCTTTTACAGCTGTTAACAACAAGAAACTCTGCCTCAAAACTGAGTTAGGAGGTAAGAACTGACAGTCAAAAATGTCCATTGACCTAAAAAACATGCACTAGGATCAACAGACACAAATGCATACACACATGTGAACAGGTACGCATATCAAATATGAAGATGAAAAAGTTACGTTTAGATTGTTGATCTAATAAGACTGGGGATCATTATCTGCTCAAAAGACATTGAAAATAGTGGTCAAGGTTGAAGGTTTTCCTACAGTTTGCTGGAGATCACTTCAGCAGTGGTGCTATTTTGGACAAGGTTCACACCGCAGGTGGAAAGTCCCATGACAAGCTCCAAGACCGTGATGACAGCCAAAGCATGTAAAAGGAACGGCGAAAGCAGAAACTAGGAGAATAAAGCTGCTGGTCCAGAGTATACTGGCAATAGGCCCCGAAGTCCAGCAGTCTTAGCTGTGACCTGGGAAGAATATAGTTGACAAAAGAATGTTGCTTTCCTTGAGTTTTGAAGCTGGTCGTGAGTTCCAAAGACTCGGGATTACACAAAAAGTCACTAAATAAAGAAACAGCCAGGCGGTGGTTTCAGCTTTCACACATGAGTGAACTGTTAAAACAATTTGAAGGTATCACAACTGTCATGGCTTCTGAGAATGCAGGGAGAAGGATGCTTAGAAGCAAAAAAAAAAAAAAAAAAAAACTTTTTCATATACTGACCATTGAGAGCATAGTACTCAACAGAATGCCTCCAAAGAGTTCTGACAGAGTTAGGACTGTGGGGCCATAGGGACATGCAGGCAGATGAATGGAACAGGAGCACTGACTCCACGAGCATATAATGCAAGGTTACTGCAGCATTCAAAGCAAATCGTGTGGAAAAAGCACTGCTATCATTCATGTGTGTGTGTGTGTATGTGTTTTATTTTTTTATTTTTTATTATTATTTATGATTTTATTGTGATAAAGTATCAGAAAATATTAAATACCAACATTAATATTTACTTTCACAAGTCTGAAATAATCAATTAATTCAGAAATGAGCAATTATATCCAGATAAACAATATATACATGAGGAGCTATGTCCAATCTTTGAATGTTTGTTATTTTATTGATGGGTCTCTAATGCCTTATAATTTGAACCTTATTCTTAACGGGCTTTTCTTTTTGTCTTAATCTATCAAATAAAATTGTTTTTCCTGGAAGAAACTAAAGAAGAACTATTCAGGAGTCTCATTACCTGGTCATAATCTCAAAAAGAGGTCACTAAATTCAACATTGGGAATTCATTTAAATCTCTCTCCCCACTGTGTGTGTGTGTGTGTGTGTGTGTGTGTGTGTGTGTGTGTGTGTGAGAGAGAGAGAGAGAGAGAGAGAGAGAGAGAGAGAGAGAGAGAGAGAGAGCATGTGTGCGGTTGCTTGTGGGATAATATGCAACCATGAAAATAGCAAGGGACAACTTTGAATGTCAATCCTTTCCTCTCTCACTTTTAGTATAAGCTCTTGCCTGGACATATATGGCCTACAACTTCTGGATATTTTCCTGTATGTACCCTATGTTGCCATGTGCACAGTAGAATTTCAGATGAGTGTGATTCTTTGAACTTCTCTGGGGATCTGAGCTCCCATGCTCATGAATGTGTTGAAAACATATTGTTCACTAAGCTCTCTCCCCAATCCAGACATTAGGGTGGTTTAAATTTTTATGATTTTAATGAAAATGGCTTATATTAATTTATAAA
Source organism: Myodes glareolus (assembly GCF_982192425.1). Taxonomy (NCBI): domain Eukaryota; kingdom Metazoa; phylum Chordata; class Mammalia; order Rodentia; family Cricetidae; genus Myodes; species Myodes glareolus. The sequence goes on from NC_142037.1 coordinate 9,746,741, forward strand.
TATGAATTTCAGATACTATAAATCATTGTATTTTGAATTGTCTTAGAACTTATTTCAAAGCACTCATAATTGAAGCCACTGTCCTTTTCTCTTACCTGAGTTGCTAATATGATGTGATACATGATATTTGTTTTCAGAACACTCTTGAAAGTTTCTTGAGTAACCAAAATACACGTTACTTGTCTTTTTGTGTTCATATTTTTTTTCTTTTTTTTTCCATTAGACTTGTTTATGCAAGTATCTGAAAACACTCTTCTACTTCCTCCCCTCCTCCCAATACCCTCCTGCTCCCCCCACTCCCTCTCCTCCTCCCTCTCCATTCCCAAGAGCAGTCAGGGTTTCCTGCCCTGTGGGAAATCCAAGTTCCACCCCCTCCCTCCAGGTCCAGGAAGGTGAGCATCCAAACAGGCCAGGATCCCAAAAAGCCAGTCCATGTAGACGAAACAAGACCCAGTGCCATTGTCAATGGCTTCTCAGTCTTTATTTGGACTTTGGGGGCTCAGTCAGCCCCCATGTCAGCCACATTCAGAGAATCCGGATTGATCACATGCTCATTCAGTCCAAGTCCAGCTGGCCTTGGTGAGCTCTCATTCGATCAGTCCCCTTGTATCAATGGGTGAACGCACCCTTCGCGGTCCTGACTTCCAGTGCTCCAATGTGGGTCTCCGTCTATATCCATCCATCATCAGATGAAGGCCCCCTCTGATTTTGCTTTCCTTGCTCACGATCTCCCTCCCTCTGTTTCTCATTTGGACCTAGGGAGTTAAGTCCAGTGTTCCGATATGTGTCTCTGACTCTATCTCCATCCATCGCCATATGAAGGTTCTGTGGTGACATGCAAAATATTCATCAGTATGGTTATGGTCCAAGGCCAGTTCAGGCACCCTCTCCTCTGCTACCCAGAGTACCATCTGGGGACCTCTCTTTGGGCCTGGGAACCCCTCCAGAATCAATTCTCTTGCAAACCCTAAAATGACTCCCTTAGTTGAAATATAAACTTCCCTGCTCCCATAACCATCCTTCCTCCCTCCCCCCCCTCCCATTCCCCCAAGCCATCCTCAATCCTCCCCCTCTCCCCTCTCCCCTCTCCCTAACCATCTCCCCTTACTTCCACCCCCCCACCCCCGTGCAGCCAATTTTGCCTGGCAATCTTGCCTACTTCTAATATCCAGGAGGATAACTATATGATTTTCTTCAGGTTCACCTTCTTATTTAGCTTCTCTGGGATCACGAATTATAGACTCAAAGACCTTTAACTATGCCTAGAATCCACTTATGAGTGAGTACATACCATATTCTTCCTTTTGGGTCTGGGTTACCTCACTCAGTAAAGCGTTTTCTATTTCCATCCATTTGCATACAAAATTCAAGATGTCATTGTTTTTTACCGCTGAGTAAAACTCTAATGTGTATATGTTTCACACCTTCTTTAACCATTCTTCTATTGAGGGGCACCTAGGTTGTTTCCATGTTCTGGCTATTACAAATAGTGCAGCTATGAACATAGTTGAACAAATACTTTTGTAGTATGATAGGGCATCTCTTGGGTATATTCCCAAGAGTGGAATTGCTGGGTCCTGAGGGAGGTTGACTCCCAGTTTCCTGAGAAACCGCCACACTGATTTCCACAGTGGCTGCACAGAATTGCATTCCCACCAACAATGGATGAGTGTTTCCCTCACTCCACATCCTCTCCAGCATAGGCTATCATTGGTGTTTTTGACTTTACCTATTCTGACAGGTGTAAGATGGTATCTCAAAGTGGTTTTGATTTGCATTTCCCTGATCGCTAAGGAGGTTGAACATGTCCTTAAGTGTCTTCTGGCCATTCGAAGTTCATCTGTTGTGAATTCTCTCTTCAGTTCAGTACCCCATTTTTTAATTGGGTTAATTATAGTTTTATTGTCTAGTTTCTTGAGTTCTTTGTATATTTTGGAGATCAGACCTCTGTCTAATGAGGGGTTTGTGAAGATCTTCTCCCAGTCAGAAGGTAGCCGTTTTGTCTTACTGACAGTGTCCTTTGCTTTACAGAAGCTTCTCAGTTTCAGTAGGTCCCATTTATTCATTGTTTTTCTTATTGTCTGTGCTACTGGGGTTCTACTTAGGAAGTGGCCTCCTGTGCCTATATCTTGTAGACTACTTCCCACTTTCTCTTCTATCAGGTTCAAAGTGGACAGATTAATGTTGATGTCTTTAATCCATTTGGACTTGATTTTTGTGCATGGTGATAGATATGGATCTACTTTCATTCTTCTACAGATTGACATCCAGTTATGCCAGCACCATTTGTTAAAGATGCTTTCCTTCTTCCCTTGTATACCTTTAGCTCCCTTGTCGAAAATTAGGTGTTCATAGGTTTGTGGGTTAATATCCGGGTCTTCTATTCGATTCCATAGGTCTATTTCTCTGTTCTTATGCCAATACCAAGCTGTTTTCAATACTGTAGCTCTGTAATAGAGTTTGAAGTCAGGGATGGTAAAGCCTCCTGAAGTTCCTTTATTGTATAAGATTGTTTTGGCTATCATGGGTATTTTTGTTTTGCCATATAAACTTGATTATTGTTCTGTCAAGGTCTGTGAAGAAGTTTGATGGGATTTTAATGGGGATTGCATTGAATCTATAGATTGTTTTTGGTAGAATTGCCATTTTTACTATGTTGATTCTCCCAATCCAAAAGCAGGGGAGGTCTTTCCATTTTCTGATATCCTCCTCAATGTCTTTCTTCAAAGACTTAAAGTTCTTGTCAAATGGATCTTTCACGTCGTTGGTGAGAGTTACTTCCAGATACTTTATGCTATTTGTGGCTATCGTGAATGGTGATGTTTCTCTGATTTCCATCTCTGCCTCTTTATCCTTTCTGTATAGGAGGGCAACTGATTTTTTGGAGTTGATCTTGTATCCTGCCACGTTACTAAATGTGTTTATCAGATGTAGGAGTTCTTTGGTAGAGTTTATGGGGTCTCTCATGTACACTATCATATCGTCAGCAAATAACGAAAGTTTAACTTCATCCTTTCCAATTCGAATCCCCTTGATCTCCTTATGTTGTCTTATTGCTATTGCTAGAACTTCAAGCACTATATTGAAGAGGTATGGAGAGAGTGGACAGCCTTGTCGTGTTCCTGATTTTAGTGGAAAGGCTTTGAGTTTCTCTCCATTCAATTTGATGTTAGCTGTCAGCTTGCTGTATATTGCTTTTATTATATTTAGGTATGATCCTTGTATCCCCAGTCTCTCCAACACCTTTATCATAAATGGGTGTTGAGTTTTATCAAATGCTTTTTCAGCATCTAATGAAATGATCATATGTTTTTTTCTTTCAGTTTATTTATATGATGGATTACATTGATAGATTTGTGTATGTTGAACCAGCCCTGCATCTCGGGAATGAAGCCTACTTGATCATAATGGATAATTTTTCTAATGTTTTCTTGGATTTGGTTTGCCAGTATTTTATTGAGAATTTTCGCGTTGATGTTCATGAGTGAGATTGGCCTGTAATTCTCTTTCTTGGTTGTGTCTTTGTGTGGTTTTGGTATCAGGGTAACTGTAGCTTCATAAAAGGAGTTTGGCAGTGACTCTTCTGTTTCTATATTGTGGAATACATTAAGGAGTATAGGTATTAGCTCTTTTTAGAAGTTCTGGTAGAATTCTGCATTGAAACCATCTGGTCCTGGACTTTTTTTGGTAGGGAGATTTTTGATAACAGCATCTAATTCTTCACAACTGACAGGTCTATTTAGGTTGTTCACCTGTTCTTGGTTCAACTTTGGTATATGGTACTTATCTAAAAAAATGTCCATTTCTTTTACATTTTCCAACTTTGTGGCATATAAATTTTTGTAGTAAGATCTAATGATTCTCTGAATTTCCTCTGTGTCTGTTGTTATGTCCCCCTTTTCATTTCTGATCTTATTAATTTGTATGTTCTCTCTCTGCCGTTTGATTAGCTTGGATAGGCGTTTGTCAATCTTGTTGATTTTCTCCAAGAACCAGCTTTTTGTTTCATTGATTCTTTGGATTGTTTTCTGTGTTTCAATTTTGTTGATTTCAGCCCTCAGTTTGATTATTTCCAGTCTTCTACTCCTCCTGGGTGAATCAGCTTCTTTTTTTCTAGAACTTTCTAGTATGCTGTTAAGTCTCCAATGTGTGCTTTCTCCATTTTCTTTAATTGGGCACTTAGTGCTATCAACTTTCCTCTTAGCACTGCTTTCATAATGTCCCATAGGTTTGAGTATGTTGTGTCTTTATTTTCATTAAATTCAAGGAAGACTTTAATTTCTTTCTTTATTTCTTCCTTGACCCAGGGGTGATTTAATAGTTGACAGTTCAACTTCCATGAGTTTGTTGGCTTCCTGGGGGTAGCATTGTTGTTGAATTCTAACTTTAATCCATGGTGATCTGAGAAGACACAGGTGGTTACTAATATTTTTTTGTATCTGTGGAAGTTTGCTTTGTTACCAAGTATGTGGTCAATTTTTGAGAAGGTTCCATAGGCTGCAGAGAAGAAGGTATATTCTTTCCTATTTGGGTGGAATGTTCTATAGATGTCTGTTAAGTCCATTTGATTCAAAACCTCCAATAATTCTCTTATTTCTCTGTTGGGTTTCTGTCTGATTGTTCTGTCCATTGGTGAGAGAGGTGGGTTGAAGTCTCCTACTCTTAGTGTGTGTGGTTTGATGACTGCCTTGAGTTCTAGAAGTATTTCTTTTACATAAGTGGGTGCCTTTATATTAGGGGCATAGATATTCAGGATTGAGACTTCCTCCTGATGAATTGTTCCTGTTATGAGTATGAAATTTCCATCTCTATCTCTTCTGATAGATTTTAGTTTTAAGTCAATTTTGTTAGATATTAGAATGGCCACACCTGCTTGTTTCTTAGGTCTGTTTGCTTGGAAAATCTTTTCCCAGCCCTTTACTCTGAGTAGATGTCTGTCTTTGTGGTTGAGGTGTGTTTCTTGTAAACAGCAGAATGTTGGATCCTGTTTTCGTATCCAGTCTCTAAGTCTGTGCCTTTTTATAGGTGAATTTAGTCCATTGATATTAAGTGATATTAATGACCAGTGGTTGTTGACTCCGGTTATTTTTTTGGGGGGGAGTAGTAGAGTGTATGTTTTTCCCTTCTTTGAGTTTTGCTTGTGAAGGGTTGCTAGATGTCTGAGTTATTTAGGCGGTGTTGGGAATGTTGGATTCCTTGGGTTGTGATCTACCTTCTAATACTTTCTGTAAGGCTGGATTTGTAGCTACTTATTGTTTAAATTTGTTTTTATCCTGGAATATTTTGTTTTCTCCATTGATAGTGAACGATAGCTTGGCTGGGTATAGTAGTCTGGGCTTGTATCCATGGTCCCTTAGTTTCTGCAGTATCTCTATCCAGGACCTTCTGGCTTTCATGGTTTCCATAGAGAAGTCCGGTGTAAGTCTGATAGGTTTACCTTTATAAGTTACTTGACCTTTTTCCTTTGCAGCTCTTAATATCGTTCTTTAATCTGAATGCTTTGTGTTTTGATTATTATATGGCAAGGGGATTTTTTTTTTTTGATCCAGTCTATTCGGTGTTCTGTATGCTTCTTGAACCTTTATAGGGATATCGTTCTTTAGGTTGGGGAAGTTTTCTTCTATAATTTTGTTGAATATATTTTCTGGACCTTTGATCTGCAATTCTTCTTCTTCTTCTACCCCAATTATTCTTAGATTTGGTTTTTTTTATTGTGTCCCACATTTCCTGAATGTTTTGTGATGAGAATTTGTTTTATTTGCTGTTCTCTTTGGTCAGAGCGTTTAATTTCTTTATGGTGTCTTCCGAGTCTGAGATTCTTTCTTCTATCTCTTGTATTCTGTTGGTTTTGCTTGTTTCTGAAGTCTCTGTTCGTTTACCTAGATTTTCCATAGCCAGCCGGCCCTCAGTTTGTGATTTCTTCATTGACTCCATTTCAGTTTTCAAGTCTTGAACTGTTTCCATTACCTGTTTTATTGTTTTTTCTTGGTTTCCCAGAATTTCATTTACGGATTACTCATTTCTTCAATCTTTTTGGTATATTTGTCTTCCATTTCTTTACTCATTTCCTCAATATTTTTGTTATACCTGTCTTCCATTTCTTTATACCAGATTTTCACCTCCTTTTTAAGTTCCTCTATTATTTTCATAAAGATCCGCTTAGAGTCGATTTTTTCTATTTCTTCTGTAGTAGAGTGTTCAATTCTTCTAGTTTCGTGATCCCTGGATTCTGGAGATGTCATGTTGCCTTTCAGGTTGTTGGAGGAATTTTTTCATCGGCGCCTGACAATCTCTTCCTCACTGGATGAAACTCCTCAGCACTGCAGCAGGTATATCTGGTATTTCCAGGACCCAGGAGACAAAAGGGCAGCAGCAGTGAGGGCAGGGAGGGGTCCTGTGGAGCACCAAAGACCCTGCCACAGAAGCTGAGGGGGGAGGTGCTGTGCTCTCTTCGGGGACAGACCACCCAGGTGAGCACCCACTCACCTCTCTGGATAGAACTTCTCAGCACTGCAGCAGGGATATCTCTCTGTGTGTGTTTTAATCAAGAGCTGAATTTTCACTGTTTCTTCTCCATGAGGAAAGGTGGAAGGACAGCAGTTATTAATCATCACCAACTGTTGAAGAATGAATTTAGAGTTATTAGGCCGGGCCTTGTTGCCCATGCCTTTAATCCCAGAACTTGGAAGGCAGTAAACACAGAGATCTCTTTGATTTCAAGACCAACATGATGCATATAGTGAGTTTAAAGTCAGCTGGATGCTTAATGAGATCCTGTTTCAAAAAATTATTTGTATGTATCTAATGTAAGCTATATTAGGGACTCAAAAATAAAAAAATTAGAAAACATGCTAAGTGTTTTTATATGAATAGTTAAATGATGATCACTTTTAAACATATGTCACAGTGGAGAAACAGCTGCAGTAGAATCTGAACAAACCAAGAAACAGTGTGTTAACATCAACAAAGGTAAGAATGACTTCAACTGCTCCTACCTTCCCTAAAGAAAATAAGGAAGAGTAAAGATTTTAGATCCCCTAAAGGAGTTATGGAAATCAAGTATAAATGCAGGTCTCTGGTTTTCAAATATTCTGAAAAGTCAGAATTAATTAAGAAACTATTTCAAATAATTTTCAATTGTGAAAGTATATTGTCAAAACTCTGCTTATTTTACATTAATGCTGATATCTGTACTGCCTTTGAATAAAGGAGAAATCAACTTCACGCAGCATGTGTCCTACATAGTCACATTGCAGCAAATAGGATAATTAGAAATACATATTCTTCTTTAGTTTTATGACAAAAGCCTTGTATTTTGTACTGCATACCAATACACAGGTAAGTGTCACTAGAATGTAATTATGTCACAAACAAACCTCAGTAATCAATAACTTTCATTAAATAATTTTTCTACCTTATGATATAATTAAAATCTTCTGACCTCTTTAATGTCTGTGCAGTTTCTCAATTTGGACAGTTTTGTCCTACTGTATAATTGTTTTCTTTAGAAATCTCCCATTTTAGGGTGAAAGCTTTGTTCTTTTGTTCTACATTCTGTGAATGTATTGTTTTTATGAAGATTTATCAATTCTAACATGTTTTCCTTTTCCCTTCCTTCCTTCCTTCCTTCCATTATTTCTTTTTTCCTTCCTTCCTTCCTTCCTTCATTGCTTCCTTCCTTCCGTCCTTTCTTCTCTTCTATCCTTCTTTTTTTTGTTTTGTTTTGTTTTCTGAAGTGCTAGACATTGAACACAAGGTTTTGGGAGCATTCTACACAAGCACCCTACCCGTTATCTCTGCCTTCAGTACTTTTCTCTTTAGTTTTTCTTAAATCAAACACGGTAGGTGTGTGTATCATTTCCATGCTGCAAAGCATGATTCAGAAATAAAAATTGGAACAAAAAGCAGAGTGAAGAAAATGACATCATTCTTTATTTCAAAGAATTAGCTGCCTCTCCATTGAGTCTGGAGAACCTTTGTGGCAGTGGGGGGAACACCGCGTAGTATTTACTTTCAGCAACTGTCATCACAGTGTCTTTTATATCTAACTTGGCAGTGGCAACCACACTAGGTAGTGAATCCAAAACCCTCTTCCCACAAGAGTAAGATGAAGAGAATCAATATGATTGTAATGGGGACAGCTTTGTGTCACTTTATTATGAAGTTATTTATTCATGGCATTTGTGGTGGTGAGAACTGACTGAGGCCTCCTGCATAATAAGCATAGGCTTTCCTACTGAGCCACAATCCCAGTCCACTAGTTAGTGGCCCTACTGACCTTCCTGAGTCACCATAGTTGGTGAGTGAAAGCTTTGCAGAATGTAGTAGTCTGGGCTTGCATCCATGGTTTCTTAGTGTCTGCAGCACATCTATCCAGGACCTTCTGGCTTTCATGGTTTCCATTGAGAAGTCAGGCGTAATTCTGATAGGTTTACCTTTATATGTTACTTGACCATTTTCCTTAGCACCTTTTAATATTCTTTCATTATTCTTATGTTTTTTGTTTTGATTATTATAGGGCTAGGGGATGTTATTCTTTTGATCCAGTCTATTTGGTGTTCTGTAAGCTTCTTGAACATCATAGGGATATCCTTCTTTAGGTTGGAAAAGTTTCCTTCGATAATATTGTTGAATATGTTTTTTGTGTCTTTGAGCTGAAGTTCTTCTTCTTCTTCTACCCCTATTATTCTTAGTTTTGGCCTTTTCATGGTGGCCCAGATTTCCTGAATGTTTTGTGTTAAGAATTTGTTGGATTTAATGTTTTCTTTGACCAAAGAGTCTATTTTCTTTATAGTATGTCCAGTGCCTGAGATTCTTTCTTCTATCTCTTGTATTCTGTTGGTTATACTTGTCTCTGTAGTTCCTGTTCATTTACCCAGATTTTCCATATCCAGGATTCTTTTGGTTTGTGTTTTCTTTATTACCTCTATTTCAGTCTACAAGTCTTAAACTGTTTCTTTCACTTGTTTGTTTTTTTCATGGGTAGTTTTGGGTTTCTTTGTGGGATTTATTAATTTCTTCCAACTTTGTTTGTCTTCTCTTCAATTTCTTTAAGGGAGTTTTTCACCTCCTCTGTAAAGGTATACATCATTTTCATAAAGTTACATTCAAAGTCATTTTCTTCTACTTCTGGGTTAGGATGATCAAGTCTACCTTTTGTGTGTCCACTGGATTCTGGTGTTACCATGTTTTTTTAGGATGTTGGAGGAATTCTTGTATAGGCACCCACTCATCTCTTTTTTCCCCCATCTCTTCCTTCAAATGGGGCCAGCAGTGTCTTGGCATGTTGGTACAATCATTACTGTGGCTGTCTCTTAGGTCTCCTCAGTATTGGATCAAGCTGTGTTTCAGAGTTCCACAGAGCTCACAGGCTCTTAGGTCCCCTCAGTATTGGAACAAGCTGTGTTTCAGGGTTCCACGGAGCTTGCAGGTGAACAGGAACCACCTTGGATTTTCTTTGTGATGAAGAGGGTTGATGGAGGTCTCCCACATGCTAAGCCTCATTGCAACCCATTTGTTGGTTGGACCAACACTCTGCTTCAGCCATAGGCAATGCCAACGAAGTTAAATTACAGTTTATATACTGTGAATAAAACAAACAAGAATTTGCTTTATTCCTTTTCAGAGGGCGGGCTTTTAGCATGCAGTGGGAGCTTAATGCCTTGTCTGTGGGAACTCCAATGTTTCCTGGAAGGGACTACTACCATGAAGTTGCTGCTTGGTTCCCGCGTTTCTTCCATGCTTCTCACCCCAGAGATCGAGTTTAGGGTGCTTAACTACTGCAGGAGGCTTTCCAATAGCTCTTACCACGGTAGGTGATAGGTCCTGGTGCTGAACTTCTTTGCACTGCCCATGAGTGAGGGACCAGAAGCTAGAACTGAGGGGCTTCTGCAGCTTCCTCAGAAGCACTTGAGGAGTGTGCACACAGTGCCCTCTCTCTCTGTAGCCTTGCCACCCTGGCATCTGGAGATTCTTTACCCTTGGTCTACCTGTGTTTTTTAAGTTTTGCTATGCTGCAAAGAACGATCCTCATAGACTTAGCTTCCTTGTGTCTGGAATTTTTATCTTCAATGGAATAAGTTCAACTCAAACCTTAGAGAGACTCTTTTCACTTCCATGCAAGATGAGTATGCTCACTTACAATTCTCCTAACAGCACTTTTCCAGAGACAAAATCAACAGCAGCAACACTGTGCTACCATGTTAACACTTCAGCTTGTGATATTGATTCTGGTTAAGATGTCAGTTTCTCTGTTTGATAATGCTAATGCTCATGATCATAGATGTTTTGTACACCAATTTATTATTAGTATTGACTTTTGAGAAAATTGTCTCTGTATTTGAACCTTACATGAGGTGTAAATTAAGAGTTATCCTTGTATTTTTTGTCTATAAATCAGTATTTACTTTAAAGGCTACAAAGATTCAAAGTATATGTAGTAATGAAGTATTAGCCTCAGCATTCAATGCTCTTTTTTCTACAGTTGCTTATAACATATTTTGTGTTTCTGCTCTGTAGTTAATGGAGGAAATAAAGACCAGCTTTCACTCGGGTAAGAATGTCTGGATTTTAAATACAATGAGTATGTAGAGACTATAAAGTTCAGAAGCTGGCACCATGTTTTCCTCTGTATAAGACAATTTTAGCTTTTTGATTAGTTGCTAATCAAAGCTGAATTATGCCTCAGATACAGCATGAAATGCTGTTAAGACTCCCTGTCTGTGGAGGTGATTCATCGGGTAAAGTGCTGGCTGTGCATATGGGAAAATGGGAGAAGGAAGCCCAGGGTCCACATGAGGCCTGTTGGTCTTGTGCGCTTCTAGAATCCTGGGGAGCTTATGGTGAGATTGCAGGTGGAAACAGAGCATCTCTCACATTGTCTGGATGGCTTGCCTGGATTGCTAGCCTGGGGCTTGCATTCATGAATGAGATTCAGTCATATAACTATGGCCAAGGGTGAGGGTCGACACCCAAGTCTGTACTCCAATCACCACACCTACACACTGGCATGTATGTATCTGAAATCACACATACTTACAAATACACTGCACATAACATATCATGTACATGTATATATATATATATATATATATATATATATATATATATATATATATATATTAGTTTTTAGGCAATTAATCCTGTTAACTAGTATGTTTAAGGCAAGTTGCTGGGAAGAGTGTGGGCAAAATGGCAAGGTTCAAAACTCTCCCAGACTTTGCTGAGATGATCATCTCAGAATGGCCTTATAGACATGCTTCTGTTAAGCAGGTTTATTTCCCTCTTAATGAGTTCCACCTCTGTGGTGAATCCCAAGGTAGGTGAAAGTTAGAAAAACAAAGTGTTTGGTCCAGAGTTTGCCAATCAGAAACCCTGAAATTTGGAGCTTTTAGCTGTAGTTCAGATGAAGCAGAGCTGAGGGGACAATGTTGCTCTCCAGTGTCCTATAAATTGACTTAGAAATACCCTTGACTATAAAGAGTTTTGACATATGCATGTGGACATACTATCAAAACATAGCTTCAAGGCACCAAAATATGGTGACTTTTGAGACTGATGGCAACTTAGTGCTTAGACATAGAGTACATTTCATGTTTTCCCAAAGCAAACAACTCCTTGGGAGAGTGAAATGAAATGAAATGCCTTATTTTTTTTATTACAGAAAACAGGCCATGGTGCTTTAGGTTTAGGGGAACAAATGAAATGGGAGCATTCAGTGCTCATAACAATCATTTACTGCAACCATCAGAACAAGTGTTTGCAAAACCCGCCATTCCCCCCTCTTATGTGTTTGGGTGTGTGTGTGTGTGTGTGTGTGTGTGTGTGTGTGTGTGTGTGTTTTGCATGTGTGTGTGTGTGTGCCTGTTGCATGCTTTGCATATTTCTCTGTGCAGACATGAAGGAAAGAGGAGGACATTGATGTCTTGTATCATTCTCTAACTTATACACTTGACATAAGATCTCTGACTGACCCTGGAGCTGGTCTGGCAGCCAACAAGCCCAAATGGTACCCTGTCTCTTCCATCCACAGTACTGGGGTTACATGCATGTGTCCATGCCCAGTTTTTTATGTGGATGCTGAGGATTCAAACTCAGGGTGATCTGTGTTGGCAGCAAACATTCTTATTGACTGAGCCATCTCCCAAACCACTGGCTTTTTACATTTTTATTTTTAAATAGAACTATGGGTGAGTCTTCACTGAATGTTACATAGATTGAGACAAGTTGAAACTGCAAAAGCAAAAACTTTTTAAAACGGGTTCAACGTTGAATTACATAAATGCAAAAATGTTACTTAGTACACAGATAATAAATCTTTCAACAGAGATGCTCTAAGGACCAAACTCACCCCTCACTGCATGTTTTTATTCTAAAGGCTCTCTGGAAAGGCTCGTGTTCCATCATCTTCAACAGAGGACAAGACCAGTACCTCTGGTATTAAGGTAAAATTCTCCGTTGTGAAATTTGTTTTCTTATGAATTTTGTTAAAATGCAGCAGTAGTCTACCTATCACAGTTTTATATGGAAATTTGGTCAAAGAAAAGTGTTTGGTATCAGTGAACCATCCTTTCTATAAATTCCAGTGAGCAATAAATCCTTGCAGATAGCAATGACCCAATAAGAGAATGAACTGGAAACACAGAAAGTGGAAGATTGCATGCAGTTCTCACATAATAGAAGGTGCCTTGTGCTTGACCAAGGATGGTTTGCAGAAATAAATACACATTACACTGATTTTGAAAACAACTGTGGTAATACATCTGAATACATTTTAAAGAGTCCAGTTATTGAATTTAATGAAAATGAATGCATGGCATACCCAATTCTTTGGGATACTTTGAAAGCAGTACTAAGAGAAAAATTCATAGCACTAAATGCCTACATAAAGAACCTGGAGAAATCTCACATTAGCATCTTAATGGCACACCTGAAAGCTCTAGAACAAAAAAAGGAAACTCACCCAGGAGGAGTGGACCCCAGGAAATAATCAATTTGAGGACTAAAATCAATAAAATAGAAACAAAATAAATGAAACAAAGTGTCATTGGGAAAAGAAATGCTTTTTTGAGAAAATCAAGATAGACAAACCCTTGTTCAAACCAATCAAAAGAAAGAGAGACAAAATCCAAATTAACAAAATCAGAAGTGAAAAGTGAGACCTAACATCAGACACTGAGGAAATCCAGAGAATTATCAAGTCTTACTTCAAAAATCTGTATTCAAGAAAAATGGAAAATGGAAAGGAAATGGCAATTTTCTTTTGTGTTTTAAACCCCTCAGAAGGTATAAAGCAAGCAGAAGAGATAGCTCTGTTTGTAGACCCTACTTACACCAATTGCCAGTTTCCATTACAAATGGCTGACAACTAGCTAATTACCTTGAACCATCTAAGTTCAACATTAGGAGAGACAGGGGCAGACTTGACATAATTATTATGCTTAATGAAACCATTAGTACCTAATTTTAATTTTGTCAGAACCAAACTCAAATGTTCTTTCTTTTAAGCCTAATCCAATTTGGTTTCTAAATTAATATTAGCTATTATGTATGATCAAAGTGAGTAATTGGTCAAGGGAGGTCTTAGTGGGGAGACAGATCTCAAGTGATTTTAATAAACAGACATTCAGTTGCCAGACATCTTCCAAGATTTCAGTGAAAAAATTTATATTTAGCATATAAATTGACATGATTAATACAAATGGAAATTTTAGACTAATGTAGAAATTTTAGGCTGATACAGAAAGTAAATGGTAATGTGACGAGTGTGGCAACCACGGAGTGTTGTCCTTGGTATTAAGGGAGCAACATCTTGGATATGCCAAGGACTAGAATACAAACCACAATATCACTAACAGAAGTGAGATCTTAGCATATTCTTGAGGCAAATAAAGCAAAAGGGCAGTTGTTTCTATCCTTCAAAGATGTGACTGAAATAAAAGCAGACATCACTTTTATGATGTTAGATTTGCATAAAACCATATTAACACATGAGTTTTCCAGAACCCATTACCTGGTGATTGCAATGTAATGAGTATAAAATCACCACCTGATCTAGATAATGTCGGTTCCTCATGCTAACAGAATGCTAAGTAGAAATCTTCATGAAGAGCTACAGTCAGACACTCTGATAAATGACACAGGCCCCAAAGGCACAAAGATGATGCTTAGCTTAGGAGAAAGAAAAAGCTCACATCACAATGAGTTTTTCCTCTATTTTCTTTCTGAACTGATAAAAATCAATCTCTACCTCTATCTCCGTTTCTTTCTCCTCTCTCTCTCTCTCTCTCTCTATCTCTCTCTCTCTCTCTCTCTCACACACACACACACACACACACACACAACTTTGCATTACAAAGCTAGAACACACACAGAGACACAGAGAGAGGCATACACACACACATGCCAGCAGTTCAGAGCCCTTACATTGAAATCCTATTGATCTGAGTTCCATCCCAGAGAAAACAGCAAACAACAAATGTCTCACATATGTAATCCCAACATCCCTAAATCCAGATTGGAGGCTGAGAGAGTAGAACAGCTTTGAAACCTACAAACCAGCCAGACTGGAATGCACAGAGGCTCAGAAACATTGAGAGACCCTGTCTCACCCAGTGAAAGCAGAGAACCACCTCCTGAAGGTTATCTTCTGCCCTTCACACACACACACACACACACACACACACACACTAGCATAGCACAAACTGGCATATTAAATCAAGCACATAAGCACACACACACTCAGATAATAAACAGTGTCGATATATCCATTGGTGCTCCTGTTGTGTGACTAGCATATAAGGAAAATATTTTCAGGGTCTTCTTAGTCATCTTCAGAGTTTCTGTTTTCCATGTGGCATGTATCCTGGAAAACTATAATTGTACCATGTGGCCCTTTCATTCCCTTTTTATAACTGGCTTAAGCATACTTAGTTAATGATGGAGCAATGAGAGAAACATACGGCATGTGAAAATGTGTCTAAGGCTCACAGATATCTCAAGCTTTGATGTGTTCAAGTTCATCATTCTCAAGGAAACCAATGAACTGAACATTTTTACATGGTGCACTGAGCAGTTTGGACATACATGTAGGATGTGTACTTCCTCATCTGTTTTCCTTTGACAAATGATGCTTCTTAAGCTATTTTGTTTAATCATCTCCATGTTACACTGTTTGATGATGTTGGGTAAGCCTTGGAACGTTTGAGTTTTTCACACAAGTAGAATAAAGTCTCCTCAAACCTGGTACAGAAAGGTAAACATAGACTGCTAAGTTAGGAATCTCCCTGAGATGTCATGAACGATTACAAGGTAGCATGATTATTTGTAATTGAAATAAAAGTTGGTGAGGCTCCCCTTCTGACAAACAGCATCAAATGCATTTTCAGAACTAGCACTTCCTAAATGTATCTGATTAAATCAGGTGGTGTTCCATGTATCCTATCTAAGCAAACATTATGGATTGTCTCAACTCTTTTGGCATAATCCACTGCTAAATACCCGTTCAGCCTACAGGGTATGGATCCTTCAGGCTCTGTCCATGTCATTGGATGATGGTTATATTATTTTCTATTACTGTAATAAAACACCATGCCCAAAGCAACATCTAGAAGGAAGGGTTTATTCAGAGTGTGGCACATGGTTCCAATGGGATACATACAGTTTCTTCACCACCATGATTCCTTTCCGGCAGGCATGGTGCTGTCGCAGCAGCTGAGTTACATTTAGCTCTATACAAGAAACCGAGAGCTCACTAGAAATAGCACCAGTCTTCTGAAACCCAAGACCACACAACTACTCCAACAAGGCCACACCTCCTAACCTTCCCCACAAATAGTTCCACTACCTGGAAACCAACATTCAAATATATGAGCCTATGAGTCTGTTCTTCTTCAAGCTACCATAGAGATGCTGGAACAGGCCATTACGTTCATCAGCCATATATAAAAAACAGTCCTAGCTAAGGAGTAAGAATTTGGATGGCATCTCCCAGAACCCTTACTTCACCTCCATTGTTCCCATCTGCTGTGGGTAGTGGCACACTTTATTCCTGCATTTCAGAAGTCGCCCTCACTATTCTATTATCCTGGGAACCTAATGGGCAATTGTGAAAGGCCATGGGGAGAGCATTAGTGTGGTGCAGAAGAGAGAGATTCTTTTTGTTTCCAAAGTCCCGGATTGTCACATTATCTTAATCTGGATGGAATGTAAAATCCTTGTCCTAAAGACAGGAGAGGACATATTGTGTCTTTTTATTCATCTTCCCAGTATAGAGAGGTGGCAAAGAAAAGTAGAAAAGAAGGCATAAAGCTGAGCAGATCCCCTTTCAAGATTCTCAAACTCTGGGCCTTTGACTAAAACAGAATGGAAGCTAAAGTTTCAGGATATCAGCAGTTATAGTGATAAAATTAGCCTGAGCAAACAAACATTTGGGGACTATAAATCAAGACCCTGACATGAACAGATAAGATCTAAAATGAATAAAAATAAGTGAAATTTTCAATGAAATCTAACATCTCCAAATTTCCTTAAAGGTTGACAAAAAGAAGGAAGAAGGTTTCCTTCCTCCAGTTTATGAGCATGACATCGTGCCCCAGCCTCCTGCCAATGCTCACTCAACATCAACATCTCATGCTACTGACAGAGGTGACAATCTTCAGGCATCTGAGGAAATTACTGTTCACAGCACCACTGTGGATCACACACGTTCCTTAGTTACTTACACTGGGCATGCAAGGGGGAGAACACATGCTGACCCTGAGCTTGCTCCTGGTAGCCACAGTGGTGACACCATGGACCCTGTGCAACATTCTGACCCTGTTCTTGATACCTGCTTAGAAGAGAACAGTGTCTTAGCTGAGAACTGATCATGAATCTGCTCTTCTTTGTATCCTAGGCGACGTGTTGGACCCTCCTCAGAACTCAAATATGTGGATTTTTGATGCAAATCCCACTGACTCCCCCTGTTATGTAATAATTACTCACCCCATGGTATTTTCAAGTGGGGCAGCGACCACATCATTGCTGTTCCTCATATCATCAATATTGTTGCTGAAATTTGTGGCTTCAGTGATAACGTGGGTATTGAACCTTATTTAGCAATCCTGCACAGTTAAAGTTACAAGGAGATTAACAAGGTAAGTTAGACCATAACAATGGCTTAAAATAGATAAATATTTCTGTACTCAAAATCCAATTCTCTTTGGCTCTAATATGTATGATAAATACATTTCATACTTTGTATCGGACTCTTTAGATATTACCTAAAAGTACAAAAAATGATTATCTTTTCCAGTCATATTGAAAATGCATCACATAAAATTAACAAAATCAGTTTAGTCCAACCAAACTGATCAAGTAAAGTTGGTAAGCTCACAGTTGTCTCCCATGCTGGAATGAGGAAATGTTTTTTACTCTTAATGTGGAACTTGTATTTTCTGAATATCTAAGCTGGGAAATGTAACTGTTAGATATTAGTTTCTATTTTTCTGTGTCCATACACTATGACTTATGTGGACAGCATCGTTTTGTAAACAAACACCCCAAAAGAAACAACCTCTGAGAATAAAATCAATGAAACAAGACTCCACCTTCTCACCATTCTCAATACAATGATATTCATTGTGACATGACACTACATAGGATTCTACTGGTGATGCCTCTGTTACTGCTTATCCTGACAATGCCACCCATGATGTTCTTGATACTACTGATCATTCTTGTTTTTCTTTTTAGTTTCCACTGAAGCACCTATGAGGAGCTACTGATATCTACTGATAGTCTGTCAGAAATACTTTATAAAATTTATAAATTTTAATGTTTAGTTTTTTTGAAAATTGAATTATATATATATCACTTTGTAATAGCATTTTATTAAAATCTATTATGAAAATATTTTAAGCTGTTTCTTTGTGTTCTGCAAGCTGATGGCATGACCTCTTGGTGACATGTTTAAAGAGAAAGCTTCAATTTTAGCTATCAGAGTTAGAACAGAAAGCGGCATATCAAATCACCCAGAGAAGAAATAGATGTTGGCTGAACATAGTCAACTGCACCTGCCTATGACAGAAGCAGAAGCAGAGCAGAGAGCCAGAGGGAGAGAGACACAGGAGGAGACACAGGGGCAGAGGAACATAGAGACAGGAGGAGAAAGAAAGATAGGTTTAGAAAGAGAATGAGAAGCTGGGATAGGGGTGCTTCTGAACTAGAGGGAGTTTAGGGTAGGGGAGCAGGGTAGAAGACGTAGAACACGAGCATGGACTCTGAAATGTACAGTGGGTACTTGTGCTCCTGGAGGAGCCGGGAGGCTAGTCTGTACGTTATTATAGTAATAGACACCACAGGTAGTCAATTTTTCCTACTGCCAGTGAGAAGAGAAATGACCCCTTTGAGAAGAGGAGGTAGCTTCACAAGTTTCTAAGGAATGTTGGATTTATCTACCCTCCAGAAATCCTCCAAAAGTCCAGGTTGAGGCCATTTCTGGGTATCTGGGCTAGCAATGTCAGTTTTGGAAACTGGACAATTTTAGTGGATTTTGCCAAGGCACAAACCAGCCTTGTTGAGGTTTCCATACTCAAACTGCTCTCACATGAGTAAAAACACCACCCAAACTGTTCTATTGGCCTTAAAACCCAGAGAGTTAAAGTGTGACTTCTTACCTACATTACCTTTTTCTTTAATTTTTATGACATCCCATGCCCCAGCACACATTAAGTGAGCAGAATCCCTCACTGAGGGTGGGGCCTTATGACCCCCTTCCTGTGTATGATTATCATTGTGTCCTGGACACTGTTTCACAGAAACCAGCTACAACCTCTTCCTCTCTCTTCCAAAGCTCCAAACATGAGCCTTGCAGCATGTTATGGTTCAGATGTCCTGCTGAGGTCTGAGAACTGCACAATTGTGCATTCTCTAAACTTTGGCCAGGTGTGAGTGTGTGCATTCAGCAGAGCCCACTTTCTAAAGAAACCTCTCTCATTAGGCATCACAGTTGCTCGAATGTATAGGTGTCAGCGAGAGTACTTAAAAGGCAGCTTGATGCCATTATAATTTTAACAAAACAACAGAGGGCCTATTGTGTGGCTTCAACACTTCAGTGATTAACTCAGGCTCACCAATACCACATCAGTGTGGCAATAAGAGAAGAAATAAAAGCACTTCCACTGGATGTCATTTCCGGGTTGAATTTTCTCCATGTTTTCTGTCTTCTCTCCTCTGTTTGTTGCATGAATTCAAAGCCATGTTTTTCTGAAGTCTGTCTGTCCCTGTGTCCATTTTTTGTGTCTGAGTCTGTGTCTGTCCCTATGTCTGTCTGTCACTACATCTGTTCTTATGTGTGAATTTTTGTATCTGCCTCTTTTGTTGCTCTCTCTTTTATTGAATTTCCCCATAAGAATCACATGGGGAAGGAGTGGGATACTTTACAGAAATCATTCATGGAGTTTTACAAGGGATTAAGGTAATGAGCACAGCTGAACTCAACTCACCCAGACAGGAAAAAAAATTACAAATACCACAATTGCCCAGTAATACTGATGTGTTCAACTGTTTTAGTGGATAGTCACTTAAGAGTGTTTTCAACCTCTATGTTTGCTCTTTTATCCAAGTGATACACATGAATTGTTCTGGATCAGGGGCACAGAAAAAGACATAATTTAACATGACAAGTAATTAGTTTAGTTTGCAAAAGGTGGCTATGTAGGAAGATCAAGGAAAGTGGTGGTAATTGTTACATTTTTCTCTTAAAAGTGGGCTAAGTAATCAATTTGAGTACACAGTAGGAGAGCAGCTTTACGTCTTAAGTGACCTAAAGGTATGTTATGAACTCTGGCTGTGATGTCCAGCAAAGGTTCCAGTCTCTAGAATAAGAGATATTTTCATATTACATCACCATGGCCTCAGTTATTGGGCTCTTAACCAAGTTTACGGAACCAGCCAAGAGTTCCCTACTGTGGGTAGACCTAAAATCAAATCCCAAAATTCATTGTTCCTATAAGAGTCAACACACTATCACGTGGAAAATGTCTTTCCAGGAAGTTATAACATGCAGGGTCTACAGATGGGTAGAATCATTGTCAACTTTCCTCATCCAGTAGCTTTCATAGAAGCTCTAGGACTGCAAAAGCTGGCCAGCACGGATACAACATGACTTCTAAATGTCCTATATCCCAAGGGATGTAGTGTGTTCAAAAGAGTCATACAGTCTAACTCTCATGTAGACTCTCATGTGTAAATGAGGACATGGGCAGAAGCCTGTAATGTTTGAAAGGAGCCCCCATTACTTCACAGCTCAGAGGGAACTCTCTCACAGTATTGGAACCTTTGCTTAGTTAACTTAATCTTCTGCGAGGAACTTTATCCATGCATGCAGGGCTCCATCATTCAGTTGTTTTACTTAGGCTTCCAAGGATGTAGCTCCATTCATTAGGCTCGGTGACAAACCATGATCCATGTGTGAAGGTCAGCGGATCATTTCCTGGATCATTTTCATACCTTTCACTATGTGATTTCCCAACATCAAGCTTAACATTATATGGTTGGCATCAAGCACCTTAACATGCTAAACTATTTAACCTGTCCCTCAAATGTTTTTAAATGACTTAAAATGTAACATTTTTCCAAAAGGATTTTTTCCTCTATGCTTACTCTTGGTTAACCCTTTCATCACCACTACACATCTCCCATCCCTGGTTAAACCTCTCCACTTGCAAGATTTCCTTACCCCGTCCACAGTGCATTTCCTCTGCCATCCTACTTCCCTCCAGGCCTGTTCTCCTCTAATGATCCATTTCATGCTTTCTGGCTTTTACAGTCACTCTAAACTAAAAACACTAATCTGAGGATTCAAGGCTTGGAACCACATGTAAGACAGAAGGGGCACAGAAACATTCAGTCCATACAAAGAACCAGGGACGTCATTGGCTGCATGACAGCTCCTTAATTACCAAGGCATCTGGGGCAAGCTTAAATTCAAGGGCATATGGGCCACACCCTCAACTCATTTGACCTAGAACAACCCTAACCACAAAGGATCCAGGACCACAGTATGGCATGAAGCAAGAAAAGGACCCATTTTAATGACCAAACAACATGGCCATGCCTTAATACAAAGAGTGTATAGGCTGCTCCAGACCTTATCCTGACATCAGATGATACTTTTTTGCCAAATAAGATGCTTTTTTGCTTGAAAAATATTGTGGATATCTAAGCTGTGAAGAATGAATAAACTTTGGAGCATTAGAGGAAAACAAAATTAGAGAAGGTGTTACAATGGGCTAGAAGAATAACATCATGCATGAGAGAATTAGGAGGGAAACACCAAGAGTAAAGATAGAGGAGGGTAGCAAAGGAGCACCCTGAAAGCACCATGAGAGAATACAGAAGGAATCTATCAGAATAAGTCTGAGTGTACATTTCCTAAGCCCCTCAGATAAAGAAGTTTCAGTTTGTGCTACATAGTGGACTTCCCCTTCAGTGCTGTCAGCAGCCTGGAAGCTGGTTCTTTCAAATGGTTACAGGCATTTTGCAGGGCACATGCCTTGCTTGCTGGTATACAAGTGTCAGTCTCACACAGGATACACACCATGAGTGCTGCTGCAGTTGTGTCAGCCTCCTGCAGTGCATGCAGCAGAAGTGCTGGGTTACTGGTTTTCATTTGCGGCAGTGTGTTCACAATGAGTGGTAGGGTATCTCTGACAGTACCTGCCCCATGAGTGATAGGTGAGCTATGTGAGTCTCCATCCACACAGAAACCATTAGTTCTTCAGTCTCACTCAGTACATTCACATTATTGCTGGAGTTTAGACATAATCCTCCCACAGTACATGCGTTATGATTACCGTGAGACACATCTAAGTCTGCCACAGTACATTCATAATTAGTGCTGGTTTCCACCCCTAAGCCCACAATAATTCATGAACAATGAATTCTGGGTTTTAAGTAAGAGCTTCCAGCAGTACATGAACCATGAGTGCTAGATACAACCATGATCCTAGCACACTACAGGGAGGCTCATGCTTATAAACCAGTACTCCTTGTGAATAAAATGTGTGAGACTCAAACAAGTAACTGAGCACTAATCATGTGTGCACAGCAAGATTCTCATGCCTATATCCAAGCCTTCACAGTGCAAGCACTATTGTGGACTCATGTATAACATGAGGGCCAGGCTGTTGGGGTTTCTGTCCCACCCAGTACCCCACAGACGGCAAGTCCCAGAGAAAATCACAGAGAGATATCCACAAGCTATAAAACTGATTGATCCATTAGCTCAGGCTTCTTGTTAACTCTTGTAGCTTATATTAACCCATTGTTCTTATCTACGTTAGCCACATTGCTCAGTACCTTTCTCTGCCAGGCAGATTACACCCTGCTTCTTCTGTGGTCTGGGCAGGACTGCAAGTGGAGCTTCCTGCTTCCCAGAATACTCCTGTTCTCATCGCCCCGCCTCTACTTCCTGTCTGGTTGACCCACCTATACTTCCTGTCTGGCTAATCAGCATTCATTTAAAACATGATTGACAGAATAGAGATAATTCTCCCGCACCAGCATCGTCATGCTTGTATCCTGACACTCAATGTGCATGTACTGTTGGAGGCTGACACATTTCCAACCACTCATGGTGCATGTACTTTGACAGTAACATACATACATCCCAATGTGTACTGTGGTGCTCTTATGGCTAACACTCAGCATTAATCATGCATTTACAATGGGGGCTTAACAACTGTATTGCAGCACTCATGGTAATCTACTGTATGAGGCTCAAACCATTAATCCAGCATTCTTATTGAACATACTGTAGTGGACTTGTGGCTGCAACCATGTTCTCATTGTAAATGTGCTGTGCCATAAATAACTTCAAATTCAAGCTGCATGCACTGTGGCTTGCTCATGCCAATAACCTGCATAAACTATTGTAGTTTTACAGCTATAACCAGAACTGATAGTGTATGGTTTTTTTTTTTTGGATAGGATTCCTTATTATCCAGCAGTCATGATATGCAGCTGTGGGCGCATGGTTGTAACCCAGCTCTTATGGTACATAATGTGGGAGTACATATCATGAATGTATCTCACCTGTCATGGTGCATATACTGTGGTGGGCTCATGGCTGTCACACATATTTGATTGTGCATATAATGTGGAAGGCTGATGACTGTATCTCAGGAGCACTTGCGTGGAAAGACATGCTGATGTAACCCAGGAATCATTGTGATTGTACTATGGAAGGCTGACACATATATCCCAGAACTCCTTTGAATTGTTCTGGGTGATCACCAAGAAGTAGCTCAGCACTCAGAGTGCACACTGTGAGAAGCTGATGAGTGTTTTCCAGCACTCATGTTGTAGATACTCTAGGAGGCTGAAATGTGTATCTCACCTCTCATGGTGCATGTACTGCGATGGGCTCATGCCTATAGCAGTCATGGTACAGGTACACTAGAAAATTATCCAACTACATATGTATTCAACGCCATTAAATACAAAAATGTATCAATATCAAATAAAGTGATTCAGACTTTGATCTCCTAGCCATCTCTTTTGTCACTATGAATACGTTAACTTTGCCCAGGCTTATTAGAACTGTTGGACAGTCTCTCTTCCAGAAAGTGCCCACTAGGTTCCCAATGTCATTAATACAAAATCAGAGTCCACTAGAAAATTAGAAGCATATAAGTTACAATGGGAGATTTATGTTATTATATTCACATAAGGTATTATATTATGCAAAGCAGAAGACTAGAGAGTGAATAGTAATACATACGTAGATAGGTTTGCATTCTGCATTTTTTAGGGAGATCATAAAGATGTTGTCTTCTAGCATTAAATTAAAGCAAAGGCTACATTATTGGATTCAGTTAGTTTCAGCAGTCCTGGATGATGGGCCTCAATTAATGTTTAAAATTTATTTCAGGGAAGGGGCAAAAATTTTGGAACAACAGAGAAAACCAAAAGGCCTTGAGACTTTCCAACATCAAATTCTTGGTGTAGGCCCTTTTGCTGACCCACAATTTCAAGCTCTTTATGATGAATAAATCTTGTCCTTATGCCACAAAGCAGCCTTCAATGCTTGGGACAGAATTCAAGAACTAGGGATAAAGTTTGAATCATATACCAGGGTTATACAGGGTCAGAGAGAAACCGTTCCTGACTTTTTATTGATTAAGACTTTACAAGTCATAGTGAGAGACCCTGAAGCTAGATGTGTCCTAATTGAATTCTTGGCTTTTGAAAATGCCACCTTAGAATATAAGAGGATACATGGGCTGTTAAAGGGTAGATCAGCACCTATAGATGAGTGGATCCTGCATACAATGAACACTGAGACTCTTGACTATAATACTGTATCTTGGGTAGGAGAAGCAATTTCCAAAGTAATGAGGAAACATCAAAATGCCTTATTTTTAATTGTGTTAGAATAGGATATCTGAGAAGGATCCTTTAGACAAGGAATTCTGACTAATATCTCCTCTGGGAATGGCAAGAATAGGAAGAGTCAGCCTTCAGGTATATGTAGAAGACATGACAAAGACTGACATTGGACCAATGAATGCAGATCAGCAAAAGACAGACAAAGAAAACCAATATTATCAGGAAACTCTTAGAAGAGACTCTCAAATGCCCCCTAGCCAGCCACTGTGGAGGACATGTCTTACTAGGAAAATTAAAATATCCAGATCCTTCTATAAAAGATCATATTGTTTTATATGATGGCATAAACGTGGAGAAAAAGTCAAATTTCCAATATAAAATAGGAAACATATATTCAGGCATAAATGATCAAAGACCAAAACAAAGAGTGCCTATAAATGGCATTGTAAAGGTTGGTTTGATAGACACAGGTGGGGATGTGAGTTTCATTCCTCCAGAATATTGGCATCCATATTTACCTTTGCAAGATGCAGATGTTCAATTACTAGGAATTGGAACCATATATCAAGTTAAGCAAAACATGAAATTGGTTGACTGTATTGGACCAGAAGGCCAAAGAGGGAAGCTGAGGCCATATGTAGCTAATAGTGCAGTAAATTTCTGGGGTCGTGAACTGCAGCAGCAATGGAATACCCAGATTAACATTCCTGCAGTCCAAGGAACTCATAATTCTGGGAAAAATATTATAAGGTACTATACACAAAGGTCACCAGCCAATCAGGCTGTACAAGAACATAAAGCAACTAGCAAACATTTAGAGGTACCACAGCCCTACCTTTAAAATGTTTAACTGAGAAACATATATGGGTTAAGCAGTGGCCTCTAGCTGAAGATAAGTTGCAGGCCTTATAACAGCTGGTACAAGAGCAACTAGATACTCACCATATTGAAGAATGAACAAGCCCTTGGAATTCTCCTGTATTTGTTGTAAAAAAGAAATCTGGTAAATGGAAAGTGGTAACAGATTTAAGAGCTGTCAATAAGTCAATTCAACCTATGGGCCCTCTACAATCTGGAATTTCTCTGCTTTCTCTATTATCAAAAGGATGGCCTCTTAAAGCTATTGATTTGAAAGATTTTTTTTCTTCACTATACCTTTACAAGAAAAGGATGGAAAAAATTTTGCCTTCACAGTGCCTACTTATAATAATTCTCAGCCTACTAGGAGATGTCAATGGACAGTCCTTGCACAAAGAATGCTCAATAGTCTCACTCTGTGCCAATACTTTGTAAGTCAGACATTGGAAATATGTAACCAATTTCCTAAGTCTATATTTTACCATTACATGGATGACATTTTGCTATCTGATTCATACATGGATACTTAAGGAAGAATGTTTGAAGAAGTAAAGAAAGTTTGGCCAAAATGGGAATTACAAATTGCACCTGAAAAAAATACAGAGAGGAGATTCTGTCAATTACCTAGGTTATAAAATAGGTTGAGGAAAATTATGACTAAAAGGCACAAATTAGAAGAGACTGGTTTCAGACTCTTAAGGACTTTCAGAGATTGTTAGGAGACGTTTCCAGTCTACGACCGGCCGTCGGGATAACAGCTGATCCAATCATTCACATAAACAAAACCTTAGATGGTGATAAAGACTTGAAAAATCCCAGAGTATTAACACCTGAAGCAGAAAAGGAATTGACAATTGTTGAGGACAAATTACAGGAGACACATGTAAAAGGGTGAATCGAAATCTTGAATGTATTCTAGTCATACTGCCTTCCAGACTTTCTCCTACAGGAATTTTAATGCAGAAGGAGCGACAATATTATACTAGAATGGATCTTTTTTATCACATTAACATAAACACTTAAAACATAAAAAATTAAAACATAAATTAAAATATAAGAAATTAAAAACTTATGTGGAAAAAGTCACTGAATTAATATTAAAATATAAATTAAGACTTTGCCAATTAACAGGTAAAGACCCAGCAGAGATTATAGTGCTTTTCACTATAAAAAAAAATAAAAAATAAGAAATAAAAAAGATTATGGAAAGACAATGAACCATGGCAAAGAGCATGTTCTAATTTTTGGGGAGAAATTAATAGCAATTTTTTCAAAAGCAATAGAATTAGCCTTATAAAGGGAACTTCTTGGATTCTTTCTTGAATCGTATGTAATACTCCAATAACTGGAGCCTGTACATTTTATACTGATGTAAATAAATCAGGAAAGGCAGAAGAATTAAGTAAGGTGGAACAAACCACTTACAATTCTGTCCAGAAGGCAGAATTACATACTATTTTCATAGTGCTAAGGGATTTTAATGAAGCTCTTAATATAGTTACTGATTCACAATATGCAGAAAAATTTATCTTGCATATTGAAACTGCTGAATTTATACCAGATGATATAGAATTGAATTCATTATTTATCCAGGTGCAAGACATAATCAGGAATAAGCTTTGTCCTATATACATAACACACATCCAATATCATATGGGTCCACCAGGTCCTCTACCACAAGCCAATGCAGAAGTTGATCAATTATTTATTGGAGGCAAGTTGCAGGCCTCAGAATTTCATAAAAAACATCATCACATTAACAAAGGTTTAAGGAAAGAGTTTTCTATTACATGGAAACAAGCTAATGAGATTATAAAGAGATGCCCTCTTTGCTCTTTCTATAACCAAACATGCAGGAACTAACCCAAAGGGTTCTCAAAGGAATGAAATCTGGCAGATGGATGTGTTCCACTTTGCAGAATTTTGAACATTAAGATATGTACACCACAGCATTGACACTCAGGTTTTCAGTGGGTGACTGCTTTAAGCTCAGAAAAGGCTGATTAAGTATTCACACATTTATTAGAATTTATGACCAGCATGAGTATACATGCACGAATAAAGACAGACAATGGTCCAGCATATGTCTCTAGGAAAATGAAACCATTTTTTTGTTTATTATAACATTAAGCATATTTCAGGTATAACACACGATTCTATAGGTTATAGAGAGATCAAATTGAACTATAAGGGATATATTAAACAACAGAAAGGTGTGGAAAATGCCCCCAGAAATAGATTACATAATGCTTTATTAACATTGAATTTTCTTAATGCTAATGAGAAAGGGACAACAGCAGCAGAGACATATTGTAAAATAGAAGTATTCTGAATGAAATCAACCAGGGTTTTTTCTTGTTTCCACAGGAGAAGAAAAACTATGGATACCATCAAAATTACTAAAGGTTTGGTTTGAAAGGAGAAACTTCTTGAAAAAGAGAAATGACAGCTCATCCACAATGGTGACAATCATACAGATGGTAAGAAAATCTCATAAGGATTGGGGAAGGATTCTATTCTTGTCTTTTCAGGAAAATAATCATCTTCAAAACTTCAAGAAACCCTGGATGTTTGGATGCTGACAGAATGAAAAATAACTATCCAATAAGGATCATCAAGAAAAATAAATATGACTCATAAGTACAGATGATAAAACATATACATATATATATATAAACATACATATGTATGTCTGTGTATACATATGAATATAGAGAGCTTGCTTTGGAGTTGGACACTGACTCTGTACCTCTCTACATCCAAGCATGTTGTAAAAATATATATTCATTATTTCTGTCTCATGTTAAGAGCAATGGTATGGGACAGAAAGACAAAAGAATTTAGAACAAAATTACTTTTCTTCATATCTATATTTGTCTCACACTTTTTGTTGAAAATATATGTCTGTTTATGTCTATATAAATAATGTTTAAGTTTTCCACAATGAACAATGAATTTTCCTGCAGAAATCTTTGAAGTTTCCAGGGGCCCCACATCAATAACTCCACCTGGTAGATATGACATCATGACGCTGCTAGCGTTACTATATGACCTGTTTTTTGAGTACCAGTTGCTCAAGATTGTTCCACCCTGGTTAGCTGAAATGTTGAACTCTTTTACAATGTTCTGGATAGACCTTCAAATAGGAAGCTGAGAAAAACCATACAAATACTCAGAGAATATTTGCAATTAAACAAGACAGTAATCTTTGAACTTAAGCATCATTTTACTTTCACAGGATCCCATAGAAAGATCATCAGCCCCATGACAACTGGGAGTAATTTTAGAATGCTGTCCCCTCTCCCAAGGAAGTTTGCTCTCAGGGTTAGGGATATCATTTAGTGGTTGATTATAATTGCTATAGGGTTGGGGTTGAGGAAATTTTATAGGTTCAGGGATCTCATTGAGAAAAAAGGGGAAATTGGATGGGATAATAGATTAGTATTAGCTTACTCACACTAATAATAATAGTGAGACAGGGACTTACAGGGAAATAGATTTCCTGAATTTCAGAAGAAAGAAGCTCAATACTTACCCAGAAATAGATGGAACTATGAAAGACTATAGAGACTTCTAATGTTGAAAATACACACACACACACACACACACACACACACACACACACACATATATATATATATATATAAATGGATATTTTCTTTATTACATAATTATTTTTTTAAAAAAGAAAACAATCTTTTTTCATTATACATACCAATCCAAGTTCTCTCTCCCTCCTGTCCTCTCATGCCCTCCACAAACCCTCCCACCCCACCCTCATACAACCCGCAGAGAGGGTAAGGCACATTGCTTTGGGGAAGGTGCAAGGCCCTCCCTACTATACAGAGGCTGAACAAGATATCATTCACAGAGAACAGATTCCCCAAAAGGCTGTGCATGCAGTAGGGATAAATCCTGGTGCCACTACCAGTGGCCCCTTAGTCTGCCCCAGCCATGCAAATGTCAACCACATTCAGAGGAACTCATTTGGTCCTATGCTTGTTCCTTCCCAGTCTTGCTGGAGTTGGTGAGCTCCTGTGAGCTCTGACTGTTTCAGTGAGTATACTCATCATTATCTTGACCTCTTTGCTCAAATTCTCAATCCTCCCACTCTTCATCTGGACTTTGGCAGTTCAGTCCAGTGTTCTGATGTGGGTCTCTGCCTCTGTTTCCATCAGTTTCCTTATCCAAATTTACTAAAATAAAGAGAGATGAATTTGGAAGAACTGTAACCAAGAAACTGAAACACTTGTATAATAAAAACTGGTATTTCGGGGAGAAATTAAAGAGGAAATCAGAAGATGGCACAATCTCTCATGCTCATGGGTCAGTGGGATTAATGCTAAAATGGTTATTCTACCAATAGCAGTTCTTAATAAAAACAATAAATCAATATTGTTGTATATATTCTGAATGTTTTGTATTTTCATACAAAGTTGGAGATTTTATTTCAACTTCTTTGAAGAATTGTATTAGAATTTTTATGGAGATTGTGTTTAATATGTAGTATACACTCAAGAAATGATAGCAACTTTAACAAATGGATGGGTACTTGCAGAAGAATGAAAATTGATGCCTATCTACCACTTGGCAGAAAACTACAAATGGATCAAGGACTTCAATACAAGATCTGATATTCTGAATCTAATAGAAGAGAAATTAGGGAAATAGTCTTGAACTCATTGACACAGAGGAAGA
The DNA here is from genome assembly GCF_982192425.1 of Myodes glareolus. Lineage (NCBI taxonomy): Eukaryota > Metazoa > Chordata > Mammalia > Rodentia > Cricetidae > Myodes > Myodes glareolus. The sequence goes on from NC_142037.1 coordinate 9,776,669, forward strand.
CTTTCTGAACAGGACACTGATAGAAGAGGCATTAAGACCAATTATTTATAAATGAGACCCCATGAAACTGGGAAACTTCTATATGATGAAGGACACTATCACATGAGCAAAGCAGCACTCTGCAGAATGAGAAAATCTCTTTACCAATTACACATCTGGTTGATTGTTAATATCTAAAATATGCAAGTATAAAGCTGCAAATCAAAAAACCAATTAATCCAATTCAAAAGTGGGATAGAGAAGTAAGCACAGAACTTTGTTCTCTGAAAAGAAGTGAAACAAAAAATGGCCGACATTTTAGGCTTTACAGGAGACTTGATTATATATGGGATCCCAGGTCCAAGGAGAGATCCCCAGATTGTTCTCTGGACAGAGGAGAGGGTGCCTGAACCGGCCTTGGCCCATAACCATACTGATGAATATTTTGCTTATCACCATAGATCCTTCATCTGGCGATGGATGGCGATACAGACGGAGACCCACATTGGAGCACCGGACTGAGCCCGCCAAGGTCCAAATGAGGAGCAGAAGGACGAAGAAAATGAAAAAGGAAATAAGGACTGCGAGGGATGCTATCACCCACTGATACAAGGGGACGGATCTAATGAGAGCTTACCAAGGCCAGTTGGACTGGGATTGAACGAGGACGTGATCCAACCAGATTCTCTGATGTGGCCGGATTCTCTGAATGTGGCTGGCCCGGAGTCTTTCTGAAAAGCCATTGACAATGACACTGGGACTTGTTTCCTCTGCATATACTGGATTTTGAGGATCCAGTCTATTTGGATACTCACCTTCCTGAACCTGGAGGGAGGGGGAGAAGCTTGAACTTCCCACAGGGCAGGAAACCCTGACTGCCCTTAGGGACGAAGAGGGAGGAGGAGAGGGAGTGGGGGGAGTGGGAGGGTATTGGGAGGAGGGGCGGAAATGGAAACTTTTATAATTTAATAAAATTACTTTCTAAAAAAAAAATGGCCGAGAAATCTTTAAAGACCTGTACAACATCCTTACTCACTAGGGAAATGTAAATTCAAAGTAGTTTGAGATTTCATTATACCAGTCCTAATGGCCAAGATCAATAAAATAAAGCATGTGCTTTCAATGATGTAGGGAAAAGGTAACACTTATTCACCTCTGATGGGAGTACAATCTTCTTTAGCCACTGTGAAAATCAGTGTGTTGGTTTCCCAGGAACCTAAATATCAATCTACCTCAAGACTTAGCTAAACCATTCTTAGATATATATATACCTCAAGAACAGAAATACTTGCTGATTCATCTTCATTGCTGTTCTATTCATAGTAGCTGGAAATTGGAAGCAATGTAGATATCCACCAACTGATAAATGGATAATGAAATTGTGATACATTTAGACAATGGAACATTATTCAGCTATTAAAAATCATGAAATTCTCAGGTAAATGGATAGAGCTAGAAAACATCATCTCAGCTGAGTTAAAATAGATTCTAAAAGACATTGTATTTTTTTTCTTAAGTAGATGTTAGCTTTTAAGCTTTCTATATATGTGTTATTTTCCAAATTACCACAGAGGTTGGATACCAAGTAAGGGAGTTGGGGAAGGGAGACTCCCCTAAGGAAGAAAAGATAGACCGTGTTGCTATGGAGAGACAGGGATACTAAGAGAATTAAACTGGGAGAAGATGGGAGAAAAGGGTAAAGGAGGGACTATGGGGAGGACAACTAAGCCAACGTGGAAACCTACTACTGTAGAAGCTTCCTAAAACACACATGTTTGTAAGGGATCTAAATGGACTTACCAAATATCAGCAGAGACAACTAGACATCTTATGCCACCAAGTAAAACCTCCAGTGCCCAGAATAGGTGACACCTTGTTGACCTGTTGGCCAAAGAGGCCCCATGGAAGCCCTCAAACATCACATGTTATTTTCAATGCTACTGATCACTTTCCATAAACTGAGTAGTAAGGCTCTCTTGCTGAAGGTAACATTTACTTCTCTCATCAAATATGGAAGACCTGAGCTAGTGACTAATTAGAAGCTTCACCTTTATTGATCAGCTATTATGGTATTAGAAGGTACTCTGTTTGATACCATAAGAGAAAGGTAATCACCATTATTACTGAGCTGCAAACCTGTGACTTTCAGCAGTGACCTGCATGTATGACACACTAGCTTAATAGTGGCACAAATTTTATGGGAGCAACCAATAACTTTGTGATTCCCTGAGATGGAACTCATACCTACACTGCAAAGTGGCTAAGAACCTTAAACTGCTATGTCACGGTCTTAGGGGATGCCTACTGTTATTCTGATAAAGGAACATACCCATAAAATGTCTGTTAATGTCCGCTGGCTATACCCATAGATCAGCGCCTTGCCCAATCCACATCAGAGAAGCTGCTTCTAGTAGATGGGAAACCCCCAAGTGCTCAATATGTAGAAAGTGACAGACATTGAAGCATTCTGTCCTAAATGGGATGTTTTGATTTAATCCCTCCCCACAAGACTCAGGGAGGCATGAGGAGAGGAGGTAGAAAACCTGTAAGAGCCAGAGGTGATGCATGACTCCAAGGAAACAGTGACTTCCAGGCACAAAAGAACTGATGTACAAATGAACTCATGTAGACCATGGCAGCAAACACAAGATTTGCACAGGTTCAATCCTGTAGTCCTAGCATTGAGAGGGGGAAGTGTTCATATAATTCTTTGAAAATTTATATATTCATATAACGTATTTTGGACATACTCACTCACGCCATCCCTCTCAACTTCTCCTTTTAAAAATATATACATTTAAGACATATATCTACATATATGTGTGTATATAAATATACATATAAATATGTATATATATTATATATATACATATAAATATAAATATACACACACATATATATGTATACACACACATATACACACATAAACACACATATTTTACTGTGTTCAATTTCTGCTGCCAGTATATGGACAGGAGTTGGAAGTTGGGGCCCACTGAGACAAGGTTGACCAAAGGGGTTCCAATTTTTTTTTAATTAATTAATTTATTTGTTTATAAAAATTTCCACTTCCTCTCCTCCTCCCCATACCCTCCCATTCCCCCCACTCCCTCTTCTCCTCCCTCTCCAGTCCTAAGAGCAGTCAGGGTTTCCTGCCCTGTGGAAAGTTCAAGTTCCTCCCCTCTCCCTCCAGGTCTAGGAAGGTGAGCATCCAAACAGACTAGGATCCCAGAAAGCCAGTATATGCAGACAAAACAAGACCCAGTGCCATTGTCAATGGCTTCTCAGTCAGCCCCCATGTCAGTCACATTTAGAGACTCCGGTTTGATCACATGCTCGTTCAATCCCAGTCCAACTGGCCTTGGTGAGCTCTCATTTGATCAGTTCTTAAACTGACTTTCTTTCCCCAGTAGAGATCAACTGTCAAGAGCTCCTCAGAAGCCCCGCCCCCAGAAGGGGCGTTCACTGGGGGGGTTCAGCTGTCTACTCAATGCCCACAAGCAGCACAAGCGCGGGTGGGCGGGGCTATATGCAGGTTGAGTCAAGGAGGCCCCTGTTAAGCTTCTGGGCTCTTTCACACCACAGAGCCTTGTCCTCTCCCCAGCCGCCGCCAAGGAGCTGCCGCCTATAGTCCATCACCGCCAAGGCCGGGAGCTGCTCGGACTTGGCCGCGGGCGAGCCCGGGGAGACGACCGGTGAGGGCTCAACTTAATTGAGGGAAGTCTGGGCATCTGAGGAGCGGTTGCACTCATTGGCCTCTCAGCCTCGGTTGCCCTGGGCCATGCGCGAGATGCAAGACCCGGGTCAGGCGAGAGCTTCCGTGGCCAGGGATGGGTGGTGCGTCCACCAATCCCAGCCCCCATGGATCCACGTTCTCCTACTACCAACTTCAGTGGTTCCTGCTGGGACTTTCCTCTGATGGGGTGCTCTGCAGGGACGTCTCAGGAAAGAGCTCCCTGGTACAGTAGATCAGTCAGGTAAGCACTGCATGCCCTGGCAGTCTTAGGGCATTTTCCCATGCTTTCTCTGGGAAGGTGGTGTGACCAATACGCAGAAAACTGCATTCAGATCTTCCTCTCAGGGCCCTAGTGCAGAGGCTAACACTTTCAGACCCAGGAAGTTGCTGCTTTTGGTAAATAGGACTCTCAGGATGCATGAAACAATTGATGTAGAAAACCCTGTTTTCTTCTAGTTGAGAAACTGTCTACCCCCATTCCCACCCCATCTTGCCTCTGAAAAACTGGATCACATTAAGTTTCTAGACTCTACTGTGAATTCAGGAATTCAAATGAAAATTGGATTGAGCAACATTTTATTATTTGGTCTTTGCTTTTGCACTCCACAGTAAAGCTACTTTGGGAGTTCATTACCAAAGTGATGTGTCTTTTTTGGTTACAACTGTTACCCCCTTATCCTCTCTTATTTGCCAAAGTCATTTATTCATTTCTTTAAACCTTTGGATTGCCTGGGTCTGGAGAAGTGCTCCAGTTTTTTAAAGGTCATTGTGTAAAGATGTTTCCATGAGTTCAGGTAACTGTGAGATAACTCGGTGTCATTTGTACACCTTTGTTTCTTGGGGCTTCCTAACTGCATTGAGCATGTGCCTTCTTAATTTTGGGGTGGATTGATTCCACTGCATTTCCTTGGCTGGACTTATGCTATGGTTATGATTCTGTTTTAATTCCCAAGTGGAACTAGCTTAAATGTCCTGTCATTCATAATGAAGCATGATGGCCTCCTCATTTCGTGTTAATTTCAGTTGCATCTCTTTGGCATCTTATAAAGTTAAAGTTTTCTGTGGAAAAAATACTGCAAATGCTATTTTGTTTTATTTTCTATGTGAATAACGTAGAGAAGAGTGGCTTGGGTTTTCTGGTTTGTTTGTGGTTTTTTTGACTTGAAATTCAGCTTTGTTTACCCGATGAAACCAAGGGAAAATATTCTTAAGTCGCAGGAATCCAGGACTCACGATCTTTGTGCTTAGTTTTCCTTCCCTGGGCGGGTGTGGTGAGGAAAGGAGGTTGGCAGAAGTGGGAAGTTATTAAGGAGTCACATAATACAAACATAATTGCCTTCATAGTCAGGTGACCAGGACTCCAGTTGCTTTCCTTCCCTGGACTGTGATGACACGTGACAACACATAGTTTTGTGTTAGTGTTTCTTAGAATTTAACCTGCTTCACTAAATGCAGACAGTATGTAGTATAAATGATCTTTCCTAGTCTTAAGGACTCTGATGGGCTGTATTTTGCTATGTGTCTTTACTAGAAAAGTCTCTACATACGGTTGGCATCGAGCTTTCATTTGATTTGGGTGAAGTGATTTTTACCAGCTACCAATATTGTACACAGGAGAGACTTAGTAAAAATGGGCCTTGAACAAAATGATAATTAGCTTGCACATCTGTGATGGAATTTAGTTTAGGAAAATTTGCCAAGGCTTCTCTCTGTTTTGAGATAGGATCTCACTATGTAACTCAGGCTGGTCTTGAACTCACAGAGATTGGCCTGCCTCCTGAGCAATGAAATTAAAGGCCTACCCTCCCCCTTTCTCTTTGCTTTAGAGTGTGCCTTGTAGTGTAGGCTGCCTTTGAACTCAAGGCTTCCCTGCCTCAGTTTCTTTAGGGCTAGGTAGCAGGTTTGTAACACTTTCCCTAACTTTCAAAACTATTTGTTGATTTGTTCTAGAAGATGATTGGGATTTGGGCAGTACACTGTGTACTTCCAAGAAAAGATTGCTATTTAGAAAATCTCTCCTTCACACTCCTCCTTCTTAAGACTATTAAACTGCCAAACAAATTCATTTATAGATTGTATCAAAAAAATCCCTTCGCCATATAATAATCGAAACACAAAACATACAGAATAAAGAACAAATATTAAGAGCTGCAAGGGAAAAGGGTCAAGTAACATATAAAGGGAAACCTATCAGAATTACACCTGACTTCTCAATGGAAACCATAAAAACCAGAAGGTCTTGGATAGTTGTGCTGCAGAAACTAAGAGACCAAGGATGCAAGCCCAGACTACTATATCCAGCAAAGCTTGCATTCACCATCGATGGAGAAAACAAGATATTCCAGGACAAAAACAGATTTAAACAATACATAGCCACAAATCCAGCCCTACAGAAAATAATAGAAGGAAAATCACAAACCAAGGAAGCCAACAACACCCATAATAACACAAGCATTTGACAACCCTCCACCAGCCCAACTCAAAGAAGGGAAACACACAAACACTACCACTAGCAAATATAACCTGAGTCAACAACTACTGATCCTTAATAACACTTAATATCAATGGACTCAACTCCCCTATAAAAAGGCACAGGTTAAGAGAATGGATACGAAATCAGGATCCAACATTCTGCTGCATAGAAGAAACACACCTCAAACACAAAGACAGACACTACCTCAGATTAAAGGGTTGGGAAAAGGTTTTCCAATCAAATGGACCAAAGAAACAAGTGGATGTGGCTATACTAATATCTAACAAAATTGATTTCAAACTAAAATCAATCAGAAGAGATGGAGATGGACATTTTATTCTCATAACAGGAACAATTCATCAGGAAGAAGTCTCAATCCTGAATATCTAAGCCCCTAATATAAAAGCACCCACATATGTAAAAGAAATATTACTAGAACTCAAAGCATACATCAAACCCCACACACTAATAGTGGGTGATTTCGACACTACTCTCTCACCAATGGATAGGTCAACCAGACAGAAAATTAATAGAGAAATAAGGGAACTAACAGATGTAATGAACCAAATGGATTTAACACATCTATAGAACATTCCACCCAAACAGAAAAGAATATACCTTTTTCTCAGCATCTCATGGAACCTTCTCAAAAATTGATCACATAATTGGTAACAAAGTAAACATCCATGGATATAAAGAAATTGTAGTAATCACCTGTGTAGTATCAGATCACCATGGAATAAAGTTAGAATTCAACAACAATTCTACCCCCAGAAAATCTACAAACTCATGGAAACTGAACAGTCAACTACTGAACCATCCCTGGGTCAAGGAAGAAATAAAGAGAGAAATTAAAGTCTTCCTTGAATTCAACGAAAATAAAGACACAACATACACAAACCTATGGGACACTATGAAAGCAGTGCTAAGAGGAAAGTTCATAGCACTAAATGCCCACATAAAGGAAATGGAGAAAGCACACATTAGAGACTTAACAGAACACCTGAAAGCTCTAGAAAAAAAAAGAAGCAGACTCACCCAGGAGGAGTAGAAGACTGGAAATAATCAAACTGAGGGCTGAAATCAACAAAATTGAAACACAGAAAACAATCCAAAGAATCAATGAAACAAAAAGCTGGTTCCTGGAGAAAATCAACAAGATTGATAAACCCCTATTCAAACTAATCAAATGGCAGAGAGAGAACACGCAAATTAACAAGACCAGAAATGAAAAGGGGGACATAACCACAGACACAGAGGAAATTCAGAGAATCATTAGATCTTACTACAAAAGCCTGTATGCCACAAAATTGGAAAATGTAAAAGAAATGGACACTTTTTTAGATAAAAACCATATACCAAAATTATATCAATGCCCGGTGAGCAGCTTAAATAGACCTGTAAGTTGTGAGGAAATAGAAGCTGTCATCAGAAACCTCCCTATCAAAAAAAAAAGCCCTGGCCCAGATGGTTTCAATGCAGAATTCTATCAGATCTTCCAAGTAGAGTTAATACCTATACTCCTTAATGTGTTTCACAAAATAGAAACAGAGGAGTCATTGTCTAACTCCTCTTATGAAGGTACAGTCACCCTGATACCAAAACCACACAAAGACTTAACCAAGAAGAGAATTACAGACCAATCTCACTCATGAACATCGATGCAAAAATTATCAATAAAATACCGGCAAACAGAATCCAAGATTACATCTAATAAATTATACATTATGATCAAGTAGACTTCATCCCAGAGAGGCAGGGCTGGTTCAACATACGAAAATCTATCAGCGTAATCCATCATATAAATAAACTGAATGAAAAAAAAACCATATGATCATTTTATTGGATGCTGAAAAAGCATTTGACAAAAATCAACACCCCTTTATGATAAAGGTCTTGGAGAGATTAGGGATACAAGGTTCATTCCTAAATATAATAAAAGCAATATACAGCAAGCCGACAGCTAACATCAAACTGAATGGAGAGAAACTCAAAGCCATCCCACTAAAATCAGGAACAAGACAAGGTTGTCCACTCTCTCCATACCTCTTCAATATAGTGCTTGAAATTCTAGCAATAGCAATAAGACAGCATAAAGAGATCAAGGGGATTCGAATTGGAAAGGAAGGAGTCAAACTTTCAGTATTTGCAGATGATATGATAGTGTACATAAGCGACCCCAAAAACTCTACCAGCCAACTCCTACAGCTGATAAACACCTTTAGTACTGTGGCAGGATACAAGATCAACTCCAAAAAACCAGTTGTCCTCCTATAAACAAAGAACAAAGATACAGAGAGGGAAATCAGAGAAACATCACCTTTCACGATAGCCACAAATAGCTTAAAATATCTTGGGGTAACTCTAACCAAAGAAGTGAAAGATCTATTTGACAAGAACTTTAAGGTTTTAAAGAAAGAAATTGAAGAGGATACCAGAAAATGGAAAAATCTCCCCTGCTTTTGGATTGGGAGGATCAACATAGTAAAAATGGCAATTCTACCAAAAGCAATCTATAGATTCAATGCAATCCCCATCAAAATCCCCCAAAAATTCGTTACAGACTTTGAGAGAACAATAATCAAGTTTATATGGCAAAACAAAAAAACCCAGGATAGCCAAAACAATCCTATATAGTAAAAGTACTTCTGGAGGCATTACCATCCCTGGCTGACCCTCTGGGTGAATAGCCTCAGTGCATGAACAGGAACTGTTCCTGGGCCAAGGACCTCGCAGAAATAGGGCAGGCTTGGGGGAGGCAGGGATGTGTGGGGTCATGTAAAGAGTAAAACATGTTTACATGTTTTAATCAAATATGTAGATAACTTGTAATATTAGAAGTGCATTTTGAAGGGAGTCAAGAGCGACCTACTTTATACGAGTGAAATTATCTAAATAAACCATAGAAAATGATGCTAAAATAGGTAAAGGAAGTTTCTTTTGTTGCCTTCTTACAATGTGGGATATTAACTTATTTATTGAAAATAGTCAAGGGACCATATTTTAAATTAGAATACTGCTTTAAATGAGTTAAGGCCTATTTCTAATTTTATCATTTGTGATACTTTCATTGTATGGAACCCCAAGACCTTTTTCAGGTTTTATGATTACATTAAGGCTATGGATGGGATTTTGTCTTAATTCTGGCAGTGGTTTTATGTTTGATGTGTCAAATTTGAAGAATGGTGTCTGGACTGGGTGTGGTGCTACACACCTTTAATCCTAGTACTTGGGTGACAGAGCCAGGCATGATCTACATAGTGAATTCTAAAACTGCCAAGGTTACCCTGTGAAACCCTTAAAAAAGATTTGCTTTACGGAAAATAGTATTTTGTGAACTCTGCAGGTGATAAGCAGTCCAAAACCACATTGGATTTGAATAAATTAAAGAAGAATATCAATTTACATGCATTTTAGGTCTTGTAGTATACTAGTAATTTGTTTGTTTGAGATAGGGTCTCTATTATGTAGCTATACCTGTCATAGAGCTCACTATATAGACAAGGAGCCTGGGTTTGAACTCACAGAGAACCACTTGCCTCTACCTCCTTAGTGCTGTGGCTGAAGACAAATGCCAGCACACCCTGCTAAATTAGTGATTCTTGAAATTAAACCTAAAAAATAGTCATCAGCTTATCTGTCCATGTGATGTTATGGAGCAGCTGGAATGGGTCTCAGATCTCTTACCCATCCCAGCTGAACAGATGTTCCTTTACATTGTCCACATGAATGGAATGTGTTCACTAACTTGTGGTTGTGAAAGTAGCTTAGATTGTCCTAGATACTGAAATGGATGGCAGAATATTTTATATGAAAGTAGTTATGAAAGTATTTTAGAGTATCACAGAACCAGGAATAAATGGTAGAACATTTGATAATTTTTAATGCAAAAACAGAAATTGAGTTAAAAAGTTGAAAGTGGTTGCAAATGTTTTGATGGAAGTATGCATTCTTATATAATTTTTGTCTGTTGCCTCTCTCATCTCCAGTGTGGTTTTAACACTCACCTAGACTTCTATAAGGTAATGGAGGGACAGTGGCCTTTTATCATTTTGAAATTCAGGTCCCGAAAGGATAGGAAGGAGGAATTTTACTTTATAAACTTATTCTTATTTTCAGTTTCTTTCTTCTTAAATCTTCTGTCTGCCCACCCACTCATCCATCGATCCATCAATCCATCGATCCATCGATCCATCCATCCATCCATCCATCCATCCATCCATCCATCCATCTGTCCATCTATCATATCTATCTCTGTGTTTGTTTATCTGTGGGGTATGTTGTATGTTCTGGAGCATATGTGGACTCTAATGGATAACCTGTAGGAACTGGTGGGGCCTGATTGAACTCAAGTGGTAGGCTTGGTGGAAATAACCCCAATAAATTCGCTGAGTAAAAATCTGTCTTCCAGTTTTTATGTGTTGCTAAACATTTGGCATAGCAATGTCACCTTCCCTGTGTTCCATGACGGAACTCTCTGCCTACCTCCCATATTTCCAAGTTCTGAAAGAACTAAAGTAATAGGTCCTCTAATACAGGTCTTTTTATCCTTTTCTCACTTGTACTCATATTTACCTGAGAAGTTTTATATTATACTGAGTATATAGATATATGAAATAGCTGTACAAATTAAAGATTTAATGGTATACAATATTAAATAAATTTATCTTAAAATAAAAGCATTTGTTTTATCTTTTCAATATTGAAGCATGTTTGCATACTAATGAGATGGATGGAGAATTTATTTGATAATACACAACTTAAAATCTTGAGTATTTTATTAATGTTGCTCATTAACTCGATTTTATAATCGGTGCTGAGAATACTACTTAGTATAAATATTTAATGCAGAAATATCAGAGGTATATGTAAATTGGTAAGAAAATATTTAAAGTTTTGGTACTCCATTATTAAGCAGTTATGCTCTTTTAAAATTTGTTATTGTGTCTACATGGTGTGTGTGTGTGTGTGTGTGTGTGTGTGTGTGTGTTTATGTGTGTGTGTGCATGTGTGTTGTGCATTGTGCACGTGATGGAGTGCATGTGGAGGTCAGAGTAAAATTCCTTGTAGTCTTTTCTGTCCTTCCATCTTAATGTGTAGTTCAGTGACTGAACTTAAGTCACTGTGCTTTTCTGACTGCAAGCAGAGACTGTTCGTTTCACAGCCACTCAGAACCAAATAGTCACACAGAACCTATATTAATTATAAAACTGTTCAGCCAATGACTCTGACATATTTATAGCTAGCTCTTACATTTTGATATAACCAATTTCTATTAATCTGTATATTACCACCAGGCTGTGGTTTACTGGAAAGATTCCTGGTCATTCTCCTTTGGCAGCTATATGGTGTCTCTTTGACTCTGCCTTCTCTCTCTATCTCTGTTCTGATTTCCTGCCTGGCTTTGCTCTGCTAAGCCATTGGTCCAAGCAGCTTTATTCAGCAACCAATAAAAGCCACAAATATACAGAAGAACATCCCACGTCATCTCCCTTTTTCTGTCTAAATAAAAAAGGTTTTAATTTAACATTATAAAATTGCATATACAAAACAGTTATCAAGCAAGAATTATAGTCATAATAGTTAGTCCTTTTACATTTGGCAAATTAAGTGAAATACTCTATCATCTATCCTATCCTTGTTAATCTGAAGTTTTATATGTAATTTATCTTTTATGATAACTAAAAAAAACTGTTACTATATGTCTTCAGCTCTTCAAAGACCTCAGAAGGATATAATATTACCTAAGTAAACAGGAAGTGCATTATAAGAAACTGCCAAAGTTCTAGATTTGACAGAGACATCTTGCTGCCTGGACAGTCACCCAACGTTCTTCCATATCATTGCGATATCCATCTTCAGCCTACAGTCCCATAGTATCTTCATTGTCCTGCAAAATGTCTGACAGCAGACGCTTTCATGAAGGAGGAGCCCTGAGGGACTGTCTCACTTTCTTTAGGCAAGTTTACCAGTCATTTTTTGTGCACCCTGCAAGTCTAGTTCATACAGCATACTATCAAATTGTCCAGGCAAAAGCAGTTTCTTGCCCAAATGGCTAGCCTTGCCACATTGAAGGCAAATTCCATAATGAGTTTCTTCAATACCCCTCAATCTCTGTGAAGGAGATTGGTGCTGCCAGAAAAAGACCTGTCTTGCTGTCAAGAAAACTCTAAGTTCTTAAAATCTTTAAAATGCCATAGTCTGTAGGTCTTTGAAAGGGTTGAAGACTACCTATCCCTTTGAATTATCTCTGTACATCTAGAAAACCTAACTAACATATGTACAAGTTTGACTGTTATGTCTATTAATTTGTAATTTTAATTATAAATTAGCTGTATAAATTTTAATACCTTAAACAAGAATAGATATATACATACAATAAAATTGATCTTAAATTTGTATCAATAAACCAAAGTTCATACCAATGTAAATTATTCATCTCTTTGTCATATCCCTCTTATTTTTCTTCTTAGAAATTAACTGTGACCATCAAACACTTATAATTGTCTCTCCTTAAATGAAAACAAACATTTATAACCAATCATTTTGGGAATTTGGGCATAGTTCTAGAGACTACTTCCTGCTGATTATTGGGTGAAATATTCTTAGGATTCATTGAGAACTTTTGGACATACTTCCTGCTGATTGTTGAATTATGTATTCTTAGGATTCGTGGAGACCTTTCAGGAGGCTCTGTTCCATCAAACCACATTAGCCTGGAAGGAATCTATAGTTTCTCATCTTCTGTGGAAACAAAATTAGAAACTCTTTTCCAAAGTAACATATCCTTAGACTCAAATTTTGAAGTCAAGATACTTTTATGTTGGTTTAACTTAGCAGCCCCCAGAATCAAATCTCTCTCTGCAGTCAAAAATTCAAAAAAAAAAACACAAAAATATACATAATCCAGATTCTCTGTATATAGTCCATCTTTACATGACTTATTTTTCTTTAACCCTTTAATCTATAAGTGTCTTTACTCTTTGACATCACTTTTACTGTTTTTTTGAAAAAAAATTGTTTTTTAAAACTCTTTTTAATTTATTCATTTATTATTTTTAAAAAAACAATCTTTTTTTCATTGTACATACCAATCGAAGTTCCCACTCCCTCCCCTCCTCCCATTGCCTCCATACACCCTTCCACCCCACCCCCTCCACTCCTCAGAGAAGGTAAGGCACATTGCTTTGGGGAATTTCCAAGGTCCTCCCTGCTATATCTAGGCTGAGCAAGGTATCCATCCAAAGAGAATAGGTTCCAAGAAAGCCAATACATGCAGCAGGGATAAATCCTGGTGCCACTGCCAGTGGCCCCTCAGTCTGCCCCAGCTATGCAACTGTCAACTACATTCAGAGGGACTAGTTTGATCCTATGCTTATTCCTTCCCAATATGGCTGGAGTTGGTGAGCTCCCATTAGCTCAGGTAGACTGTTTCAGTGGGTATCCATCATAGTCTTGACCTCTTTGCTCACATTTTCATTCCTCTTTTTCTTCTCTCTCCAAAGCTTGCATACATTTTTTTTAAAAAAAAACTGTGACCCCTTTAGAGGTCTTTTATGTCTGAATCTATTCAATTGTGGATCTGAAATCCTTTTCTGACCAGGAGTACTTTTTGTTTAATGCAAAGAAAGCATGGCTATAACCAGCTCTGCAGCCCTGAGTGTTTGCTCCACCCATTCCAACATGGTGGAGGCATGCTCACTGCCTCTGCGAGCCATGTTCATCACCCCCAGCTAAAGGGCCCAACAGATGTATGTCACCATTAAGCAATTTGTAGCAAGCTGCTCACAGACCCCATTTACATGCAGGACCTCCTGAAATAGCAAGAGCTCATTCTGCCAGCACAAACCAGGAAGCTGGATCTTAAAGAGTCTGTGCAATTTTTTGCTGCTAACAATGGGTTAGGAAAACTTCTCTTAATGGTGCTGTGCCTCTGCTTGTGGCCAGCGAACAGAGTCTATCTGGGGAAAAAAAGGTGGCTACCAAGAAGCTGTGCTTAACTCTGTTCTTTTGTGTTTAGAATTCCTTCCCAAGCTTTCTTAGTTTTAATGTTGATATAGTTGCCCCACATTGGTTTCCCAATTTGTAACAAGAGAGTGCTCATTTGTTTCCTGGCTACCCAGACCTGAATAATCACACAGAAACTACATTAATTACAACAATGTTTGGGCAATAACTCAGGCATATTTCTAGCTACTTCTTATATCTTGAAGAATGGATAAAGAAAATGTGGTACATTAACACAGAGGTAAAAAACAATGACATCTTGAAATTTGCAGGCAAATGGATGGAACTAGAAAAAACATCTTGAATGATATTCCCAAGAGCCAAAGAAAAAACAGAAAAAACAAAGAAAGACAAAATGGTATGGACACCACAGTACTATAATTAAGTGAGTGCATGAGATGGAGAGATTCAGTGGTTAGTGAGGAGTGCATAGTCAGGTGTCTTAGCTTCTGTGGACCATGGGTGGCACCCACACCCACATGAAATAAGAGGAGAATTTGTCTGAGTTTTGTTCTACCCTTCATCATGTGAATCCCAGGGAAGGAACTCAGGCCTGTAGGTTGTCAACAGGTATCTGTAGTCTCTGATCACGTTGTCCATGGACTTGAATGAGCTATATATCTATATTGGTGTTCTGAATACAAATGTCCTTCATTCATATAGAGTGGATTCTTTTCCCCCTGGTTTGACAGCACCAGTTGTGGACCCACAAGATTACTTCCTCGACACATTAACTGTGACTCAGTGTCAGTCTCAGAAGTCAGATCTGTTTCTGGGGAGCATCACAAGAATAAAGCAGTCATCTGGAAGAAACTCTTTCTCAATATACAGTGAGCTCTGCTATAGTAAAACAGCAGAATAAACCATCCCACTCCCTTCTTAGCCTTATACAGATGTGCTCTCCAGCAGAGGCAAGTGGCTTTTGCTTCAGGCTCCATCCACTTTGGCTAGTTTGAAGCTTCCTTCCAACACTTAGTTGGAGCACCAAGAGAGACTCCTAACCACAGCTTTAGCTCCAGGAGGATCTTCTCAATTCTGCATTTCATCAGATCTCCCTAATCTGCACTGTCACTCCAGGATGAGATGTGAGAGATCTGCTCAAGCCATGACAACAAGTGATGCTGGAGCAGGATCTTGAACCTGTGAAAGCCTTGCATGGATGTCTGATATTCTAAGACAGTTCACATTCCTACATCATCAATTTGTCCCTTCTGGTCTCCTTAAATTTCTCTTATTGCTTGAGGGTGATTCAGTCTAACTAATACATCACACATGGCTAGATGCATATAAGTCAATTGTAGGGGCTGGAGAGATGGTGCCATAATTTTCAGTATTTCTTTCTGTCCCAAAGGAGCAACAGTGCAGATAAAAAGCCTCCAGGTTCAGGTGGAATCTGATGCTCTCTTCTGGCCGCTGGTGGAATTGAGTGCATGTGATGCACCGCCCTTCAGCAGGTAAAACATACATACATATATATCTACTAAATAATCTGAAAAATTAAACCAAAGCATAGTTAATACACAGCACCAAAACAGAAAAAAAAAAGCCCAATATATCTTAGAAATCATTCTGGCTGTTGTGTGGTTATCCCTGATACTGTATTTCAAAGAAACCAGAGACAAATACTTCCAGTTAATGTAATTTCTTTTTAAAAATATTTTATTGATTCTGATTTGGTTTCACATCATGCATCCAATCCCACTCTTCCCCATACCCATTCCCTCACATCTGTGCTCTGCTCTTGCTGCCTCCTCACCAAACAGAACAAAGTTTAAAAGAAAAACCCAAAACTCAAAATTAAAAACAAATATAATCTTGGTGAGGATTCTGTAGTGTGGCCGAGTGAGTCACACAGTGTACCCTTTAGTCCATACTTTTAAGTTTTCCAGACCTTTGGCTTCTACTACACTATAAATAATGTATCCTCACTGGGACTCATCTTGGATATCCTATTGAAGCTTGTGTCATGGAGATCCTGCAGCTTTGGGTCTGCAGATCCGGGCCCTCATTGCTCCAGCAGTTCCTAGATGAAGAGGATGTTGGGGTGGGATAAGTCGTAGACCTGGCTCTGGGTCTGCGTTGTAGCTGGGTTAGCTAACCTGCCAGGCTTCCCTCATCTTCACCACCCACGCAAGCTTTCCAGCACTGCCTCAGTTAGGTCTCCCAATAGAGCAAGCAGAATGCAGAGAGGCCAGGTATCCTGCTCTCACGCCCTCCCATCGAGCTCTCACACACTCAGACCACAAAGCGCCAGCTCCCCTGCACTGCTGCTAACAGGGTCAGCTCTACTGTGCTGCTCAGTCCAGGTGCAGGACCCTGCATCCCGATTATTATAGTTGGGGAGAGGCAGGTCCAGTTCGCTCTAGTGTTGCAACCTGTGAAGAGTGGGCTTAATCTGTGCATCCGTGTCCTGTCTTCAGTGGTCACAGGGGCCACTGACATCAACACGGACAGAGGCACTGGCAGGGCAATAGATGCAGACATGGCCTTTACAGCAACCCAGGCCCAGAGGACACATATGGCCACTGGTGACAGCATAGGCCACTCAGATCTGTGTGACCCCAGCAGAAGTGTAGCCCTCAGAGACTAACATGGTCCTAGGTGGTGGCTTAGATCTTTACTTCTGTGTGTCTCTTGATTGGAAACATAAGCCATGGATATCAACACAGACGCTGGCTGCATTTGTAATATGGACCCAGACATAGTCCTAGGCTTCATCTTAGGCATAGATGTTACCATGGCCATGGTTGTCAATACACATCACTCAGATCAGCATGGACCTAGCAGCAGACCCCAGGTGGGCCTAGGTGATGGCTTACATTCCAGGCTTCTGCACTGTCTTTGATGGCAGCATGAGCCTGGGATATAAATGCTCAGACCCTGGCTTCAGCAGAGCCATAGACTGAGATTTGGTTCTCAGCAACAGTCCTGGCACAAATGTCATTATGGTCCTGAGTGGCAGCTCAGCACTCAAGGCACACATGGCCCCTGTGGGAGTATATTCTTGTGACAGTAACATAGTGGCCTAGACTGAAGGTAGCTGCAGAGCCCTCAGTGGTAACTGAGGTCACAGATGCCAGCATTGCTGCCCACAACTCTATCAGGGCCATAGCCTTTGACAGCAGCCCAGGCAGAGACAGCACCATGGCCCAGGCAGCAAGTGGGATACAAAGTTTTTGCACATGACCTTAGTAGATGTTTGTGTATCCTGAGAGGCATTAGAACAGTACTGTGGTGTTTCTCATCAATTTGTTCCACATGTTCATTTCGTGAAACAGAATACTATAGTTTGGTGATAGCTAAATATATGACAATAAGGATGCAGTGTTTTGTGTGTGTGTGTGTGTGTGTGTGTGTGTGTACACACACACACATATATCCATCATGAAATGGGTATACACGAAGTTGGCAACACCATCTACAAACAAACACAGTCCACCTGTGTAGCCCTGGCTTTCTGAGAATTAATTATATAGCCTAAGCTTGGCACCCAAGAGTTCTGGGGTCACAGGACATTCTGGGGCTACAGGAATGAAACACTACACATGACCAAAGAAACTGGTCTTCAGAGTAAAAAAAATTGGAAATCTGTCTGTCTGGAATAACTGGACATCAACACAATCTTTCATGACAGGAGAATCTCCACCACATAGGGAGAGCTGAGGACTCAGTCAGCTTGCCGAGGCAGTGACATTAAACTGTCAGAAAAAGTCCTCACCAACATCTCTACCCTCCATGTTGCTGTGCCCCTCAGAGGGGACACTAGATGTTGAATGTCAGGGTTCTCGGTAATTCTTGTCTCAGAATTTCTGTATCTCAAGCTTATTTTTGATTCTTTCTTTTCTGCAGAGTACTGAGTCAACAGACCCACGGATCTGTTTGGGGCGAGATCACCTGGAGGGGAGTTGGTATTTGCCTCACTGGTGAGTTCACAGCTGGAAAGGAATGTCTTCTGAGAAGGAGGCCATGATCCTAGGGTGGAGCATGTCATGTGGTCATGTGTGGCTTCTTCGGCCTCCTCAGTTTTCCCACAAGAGCGACTGTCAGAAAAGGAAAGGCAACCAGACCCAGAGCAGCCTGGCTGGACCACAGGCTAGACAAAATCAGGGCCTAGAGCAATACTGACCAAAAAAATTGGTCTGAAGAGCGAAGAGTGGGAAATAACTTTTTTATTAATAAAAATATATTTATTTTACTCAATAATGTAAACACTAAATAACCTAACAAAATACCAAAACAACAGGAACAAAAGGAAGATAAAATGAATTCAAAACATCAAACCATAGCAAAGAAAACCCAGAGCAAAAAAAACCCACCAAAAAAACAAACAAAAAAATTAAGCTTAGCAGCTTGCTTAATTAAACTATTAGCTTAGTCTTGCTGCAGATTTTGTAGTGCAGTCCTACAGCCTGTGGCTGGCCTTGGAAACATGGTAGGAAGGCAGGTACCAATTGTGCAAGGCCTTTTCAAAGCTAGAATAGCCACGCCTTCTCAGGGCCTTGCAGGGTGTCCTCTGAGGAGGAGGAGGCCTTGATGCCAGGGTGGAGAACGCCATGGACACAAGTTGTCTGTGGCTTCTTTGACCTCCTCACTTCTCTCAAGAGCAGCTGTGTAAGAAGGAAAGACAGTCAGTCCCAGAAGCAGCCTGGCACACCACAGGCTAGAAAAAATCAGAGCCTATTCACAGAGAGGAGCCAAAGTCAAAAGCCTCCCACCCCCCTATGAATGCCATTGCATGGGTTGGGAAGCAAAGGTGGCTCACTTGCCTGTGAGACTTAGTGCTCCTGCTGCTGCAGCTCTGTCTGCAGGAAGCTCTCATCCTGGGCTGTGACCTGTTCCAGCTCTGACTGGAGATTTTCTGACCTAGAGAAGGAAGGCAGTTAGGGAGCAGGCCTGGTGGAGACCTGCTAAGGTAGCTACTGAGCCGAAACCAGCTCTATTCAGCGGGACAATCCATCATTACTTTCCAGCTGAGGTTGTTCCCTGCATTCCCCAAGGGAGAAGGGTCAGAGTGCACCTGGGCCTGGAATTTTTTTTCCTCAGCTTTTAAAATCTGCTAGAAGATAAACTGAGAACTTCACTGTTCTGGGTAAGAAAATATAGCACATTTCTCCTGTTGTCTAGATACATTATTTTAGAAAAAAATAACAGTTCCGCAATGCCTGAGTAACAGATCAGGACAGATCTGCATGGCCTTGATTAGATACCAGGTGAGAGGGCACAACCTGGGAAACTCAACGTAGACCCTCTAGGGGAGCCTACACAGCACTCCAGTTTAGGCTCTGATTATTCACACAGCAAGAAACCTTCCTGCACTCAACTCCCCAACTCTTAAATCTTCTCTTATAACCAATGCACACGGCAGAGAGCCTGTAATGAGCAGGAGTGTGCTGCATGCAGATCTGCCCAGAGGCAGGAACTTCTGTCTAAAGGTGATGTTCTGGAAGGAAAATAGAGTAGCAGGAGCACACAGTGTCCTCCACAACTAACTCCCCTGCTTCTCGGGTTCGGACTACATAGGGAGATTTGTGGGGAGACACAGGGGACAAGGAACTGAGAAGATACCAGAGAGCTCAGAAGGGAGTAAGGGTACACAATTCCCAGAAATACGAACGATCAGACATAGTGTTTTCTGGAGAAGCTCTTTATTGGTCTAGCACAATCAATACCCTGAGGTGATCTTTCCCTGACTGCAGCTGAGAGACATCCAGCTTGCAAGAGTCCCCAAAAGGACAGAATCCAGGTACAGGTGAGCTACCTGGTTCTAACTGCTCCTCCCAGCTGGGCTCCTACCTCATCTCAGGGACACTGACATGAGGCTGCAGCTTTTCTGCCAAGTCCCCGTGCTGGGTCACCAGCTCCTTCTGCTTCAGGACATTCTTCAGTCCTTCATCCAGGCTTTCTTGCTCCTGTTCATTAGAAGATTGTGTTCTCATTGGAGGGTTAGCCACTCCCATGTACACACATACACTCATGAATATACACATGAATGTGAATGTACACATACAAACACAGTGTAATACAATAACTTGTATAGTTACCCAGTTAATGCTAATATAAGGAACAATCAATCACCAGGATATTATTGAGGAGTTAACTTTTGTCAGAAGAAGGAAGAAAACGGTGCGATTTCTTTGAGTAACAAATGTCTAAGTCAGTGCCAAGTGATTACATGTATTATCTCAAGCTGAACAATATTCCATAGAAGGGCTCAACCACATTGTACTTTTTCGCTCTTTGAATGATGGACATCTGGGTAGTTTCTACTTTGAGGCTACTCTAAGGAATGCTGCTAAGACCTGGATGTCCCCTCGCTTCTCTGTGGACACCTACTTCATGTTCTGGATTGACTGAGTCACCTGGGGATTGCAGTTCAAATTTCTGAAGACTTGTGTGTGGCTTCTCACTGCACTGTATGATTTTACAGCACCAGCAATGTCTGAGGGTCCTCATTTCTCTCAGTCCTCCATGAGGCTGATTTTAACTCAGAGTGAACAACTCTGAATAAGAGCAGTTACTGAGTGCTGCAGACACAGCACATGGTGAGTGCTTTAGACCGTAGGGAGCCTAAGTGGGTGTGGGTGCACTGAGACAGCCCCATTCTGACGTCACGGCATGGCTGTGGGACTCTGCTGGACTGAGTTATGCTGGAAGCACACTGCACATCAGAATCTCTCATGAAATAAAATCCAGGCCAAGCTCCAAGGCCAAGGATAACTGAGCCAATGTTGGGCAAAGGTGGAAAGAAAATGGTAACAGACAATATGTATGATGACAAAAAGGGACAGAGAAGACATAGTGAGCCACCTGACCATTAAGGATGCAGTCGCCTCTCACCCAGAGCAGAGAAGGGACACAAACCTCATCCCGCCAATCCTGCCTCTCAGACACCTTGATTTGCCACAGTCGCCTCCTCCTAAACTTTATGTACCACATTTCTTTGGTTTGCTCCAAGGATTTCTTGCAGATAAATATTTTTGCCTCTGCTAATACCTAACAGCCACTGAGTCACAGAAGTTTTCTGTCCACTTGTTCTAGACAGCTAGGTGGACACGAAACATGGACAGAAAATTTGAGGTACAGTGAAATGCCTGGGCTCAAGAGAATAAGGGAGTCAACAACAGAGGACAGCACCGGATTTCATTATGTAACCTGCAAACATACTCACCATTGCACCCATTTATACAAGTCCTGCATAGATACACACAGACCCCAGAAATCAGAAGTGAGCAGAAAAAATGAAGAGGACATCACGGTGAATGAACAGTTGAATTTAGAGTATGCTCAACTGAGAGCCTCAGCATTGCTAGCCATCCCTTGGGGTCTAACAATGCCTAGGGGAGCATACAGCATAGTCAGCCTATGTTGAGATGATTGGAGAAAATGTTCTCTTGAAGCCTCAAATCACCCCAACCCCCAGGCTGTCAGTCATCCCACATTCATGGTCATCCAGTCAGCACCAGACTGGAAGCTCCAGGATGGGAGAAATGTCAAGCACCACCCTCAGAAAACAGGAGTGAAAAGGTGCTACTCGGGCTTCTGTTGTTGTGAACCAAGAGCTTTGCAAAAGGAAGAGAACACATTGGGGTGCAGGAAGAAAGAAGAACATACGCAGCTCAAAAAGTTGACAATGAGAACCACTCACTTGGCTCGAGTCCTTGCAAGCTGCTTCCCGCCTGTGATTTCACATGACCCTTGAACAGGAAAAGAGCCAGGTGTGCTGACCTCATCAAAGAAAGCTCTGTGCTCTTCCCTAAGTAGCTCCCTGCATAGCAGCCCTCTGAACGTAATGTCATGGAGGTGTGATACGTGACTGACGCATCTCTGAATGTTCTCTGGCTTCTAACAGAACAGGAGGTTTTGCTGGCCAAACATCTGGTTTCTTGTAGGAGGATAGCTCTACAGAGAACCTTGTGCATGACCACAGAAAGCACAACTGGATGGGATGTAGGTGGGAGTCTAGATGGGTGGATGGATCTTTACATGGGTGTCTGTATGTTTATGTTTGGACAGGTGGGCAGAATGCCCCCCTGCCACAGCCTACCTGCTGCTGCTCAGCACAGGGGCCACAGATCTTCTCATGGACCTCCTTCAAGAGCCTCTTCACCTCCTCACAGGACTCTTGCAGTTCAGTCTTCTCCTTCCGCAGCAACCTGTTCTTCAGTCTCAACACATGTACTTGTTTTTTCAACTGAGTCCAATCTCGTAGGACCTGGCCGTGGCGGTAACTGGACCAACACCAAAAAATGGTGAGCCCCAGCCAGCCTCCATTTGCCATGCCTACGTCCATATGCTACCAGCACTGAAAAGTTGAAAAGCCCCACACAGCCCAAGACTGGAACACTCAGGAGCCAAGCCAGCATCACTCAGAGGCAGGCCAAACCCAGAGAATAAGCAAATTCCAGGAAGATTCAAACTACTTCTGAAAGCCCTGGTAACCAAAAGGTATCCTGTGCCTCTGAGAAGAGAACAGGGTGCAGCCCCACCTGTGCTTAACTGTTCATGGTGTTAGGAAAGCCTCAACAGGAAGAGGACAAACATTCTCTGAAGGAGCGCAGAACTCGCAACAGGAGTAAACTTTGTCTATGGAACCCATGGAAACCAGCTCTATGAAGCCCCTGCCAGAGCTCCATAGGCCTTGGGCTGCCAAGTATCTTCTTCATGATGTGAACCATTTTTCTAAGGGCTCCTGGAAGGCTGGCAGGACAAGAATGGGAGGGCCTCAGTGTCTTTTCACACTTAGCAAACCCAAGTCTAGGAGAGACAAATCTGACGACCACAGGCTAGGCTGCTTGCTAAGAGGCAGACAGTTTGGAACCAGAGCCTTCACTTTGGGTCAAGACAAGTGAGGGCAGAAGCGGCCCCTCTCAAGCTAATCAGGCACTTACCCGACCAATTCGGTCTCTTCCATCAGCTGATTGCACTTGTCCACGGCCTTACTGATCTCCCTGGGCAGTTTCAGCTGGTCATTCACCACCTGGTTATGCTCCATTTTGAGCATCTCAAACTCAAAATTCAGCCTGTGGTAGAGCATGGCCCCAGGAGAAAAGAATACCATGAACACATCAGCTAGGATCACATGAATGAGGCTTGTGTTACACATTGCCCTAGCCTAGTGCATGTCACAGCCTGGCACTTATACACTGGGACCTTCTGGTGCTTATTATACTTCCTATCCTGCCCCCAGAACAGAAGAGTCAGGAGTCTAAAGAGAGGGAGCATGAGCACCCTCAGTGGGCTTAGATTGGCTCTCTAAGAAGATCCCAGGAATCTGTGCCACCTAATTAGGTCCACCAGAAGCCTATGATCACATTTCTCCTGTCTTCAGAACCGGGTGCCTAATTCCTGAATTCTAATTCCTGGGTGTCTATTGCTGCACAAAGGACCAGAGGACATAATCAGTATTTCCAGGGAGGAGTCCCAACTTTAGAATGACTTTCTAAACTCCACAGGGGATTTCAGTGTTCCACCAAGGGCAGCACAGTGGCTAAGAGGTGTGCTGCTCAACACGGGCTTCCCTGGCCTCAGAAGTGCCATCACCTCAAAACTTGGAGAATTCAAAATCCTCAAGCCATGCCACAGACCCAGACTCCCAGGAGAACACATACACACGTATACACACACACATGCACACACACATTCACACATACATATACACACACATACACCACATGCAATCAGGATGCCCAAGAAATGCAGGGAGGTGGCATTGTCTGAGAGCATAAAGATCAAGAGCAGAGAGGACCAGCAATGGGCTCCAGGCCTTTCAGCATCACACTCAGATGGATGAATGGGACCAGGTCTCTCCAGCTGCTTCCAGGAGCCTTTAGCTCACAGTTGTCTGCTGGTCAAGTACAAAGACTCACCACAAACTCACAGTGCCTAGCATCTCCAACAAGCCAACACCTATCAAGGCCTCTTGAAATGCATGTGGAGAGCTCACATACTACAGTCTTTAGCCACAGAGAATGATTCAGGCCATAGGCTCTGCTTTTCATTTGGAGGAAGCAAAACAGCCTCTGTTCCTATCTTACTCGGACCGAGGCTCCAAGTTCTGCATCTCAAATGTACTTAGGAAAATTAGGCACCAGAACAACCTGGAGTTTCAGTCTCCTGTTATTCAGAAAACCTGTGATTGCTTCTGCAGTGTCAAGATGGTCAGCAGAGAACTGGGCATGGTGACTACCTGGTGTTCAAATCTTTGTCGGTATAATTGGCCAAGAATTCACGCAGCTCATCTGCCTCACATGTCATTTGATGTAACTGATTGGTGAGTTCCTCCAACTTTTTCATCTGCTGCTCCTTCTCAGTGAAGGTGGAGAGTTTGAATGGTGCCTCCCCAGTAGTCCCTGCAGGCAGATAAAGACAAATAAACTTGTATTCTTGAATGGCATAGGGCCAGGAGAGTCCATGTTGAATTCAAAGAAGCTTAAGGATGAGAAAATGCTAAAAACCCAGAGAAACTTCCAAAGAACAGGGCAACTTTCATCAGTCAGGGACCCCTGAGCTCTGTATCATCAACCTCTGGATAATCATGCTCATCACTCCCTATTGCTGTCCCCTGGCCCTGGAAGGCATAAGCTAGCCCAGCCAAGTAGAATTGGAGGACAGTGTCAGCTCACATCTGATGTGATGCAGGTAAGTTCTGTTGTCCCTAGTGATTAGCAGCACTGAATCCTGATCACATGTGTCCAGGACCAGAGCATCTAATGGCTGAAGCCTTGGTGTATAGCCAGGGGAGTTTCCCTCCCTTCCTATTGGCATCAGATTCCCATGGAAACTGAAGGAATCCACTGAGGATGAAGTGTACAGCAACACCCCAGCTAGAGAGAGACTCTCATTAGTCAATCTCTTCCTCCTGTCCTCTTTTCCACTCATAATGAAATGAACGATCTCTCAGAAAAGAATCTGCAGCCTGGACAATTCATTATTCTCCCAAATAACCATCAGAAACTCTAGACTCTGGGTCTGCTCTTTGGAATCTCAGAGAAGCAGTATAGGTCCATTGCTTCCCAGAAGCTCCCAGCTGCTGAGTCCCACTACCAGAAGGCCCAGCTCATGTTCACCTCCTCCAGGAAGCCCTCTGTTCTCTGTTTAGCACATACCATGCCTTCCCCAGATCCACTTTTTTCTCATGTTATACTCTGGGAGCTTCAGATTTGCATGTTAATAGGGAAGTCAGGCAGGGGCAGAACATAGTCACCAGATCCACAAAGCCATCCTCACTGGCAGCCCAGGACAACTAGAGCTGGCAGGATGGGAATGATCCCTGCCCAGGTTAGCTAGCTCTAATTTCTCAGGATGAACTGGAGACCTGTGTGCCACCCACTGGGGGTAAGTTGGAAACCTTAGAGCTAACTGAAAGACAGCCCCACTTGGTGGCTCCTGCCCTGCTGGTGGCGGTGATGTAAAGTATGAGAATCTCAAGCTTCACCAGGGCACTCTCCTTTCCCTAATATTAGTGACATGCAACCTAAAGGACCGCAGAAGAAGTGAAGTGAGGTGATGAACCTGAAATCTCGTTAAGTCCTCTGGGCCTCCTTCCCCACTCAGAATGAAAACAGAGGGTACCCAACAAAGCAGTTATAGCCTTGTCAATTCCTGACTCAGCCAAACTAATCATCATGAATCCTTGATAGGGGTTTGCTCCCACCACATCCAGAAAGTGCCCCATCTCCCTTCCCTGAACTCACTGCGTCTTCCCCAGAACAATTTACTTCTCCCTGTTTTCCACTGAGACCTAGGGCCTGCTTCCTTCTGTCTCACTGTGGTCTCTCCATGCGGTCCATTCTCTCTCCCAAATAGATGCCTCAGTCTAGACAACATGTCTATAAGCGAATCTTATAGCCACTGATCGAATGTCCTGAGGGCAGTTGGTGTTGCTACAACACAAGTGACATCACAGGATTCCAAGAGCTCTCCAGGATACAATAGAATTTCCAGAGAAGGGTTGCTGATGTCACTGGCATAGACTTTGCCTTTTTGCTAATTATTTCTCCCTGAACTGAGCAGAAGCTGAGTTTTAATTCCATGAGTATCTCCTGTGACACAGGGGAAGCCATTCAGCACTTCTTTTTTCCAACACTAGAGATTTCTCTGCTTCATTAGTATCTTTTCACTGCTTCACCCACAGAGGGTTGAATTAAGCACTGACCAAGAATGGTCCTTCCCCTCCTGAACATCCATACCCAATAATATGAGAAATAAAACATGCCAAAAAATTAAGTCAGAATGATGTGGAGGAGGAGGGTTGAGTCCTCTGAAGTGAAAAAGCACCTAGGGAAGGCTGAGGTTAAGGGAAGGGGACCATTGATAATTTGTAAGTGAGCTGAGACTGTTATGAGACCCAAACTGCTCTAGACTGCCCTCTCTCCATGCCTGTGTATTAGTCAGGGCTCTCTAGAGTAACAGAAGTTATAAAATGGATCTCTCTATATATTGAAAGGGGATTTGAGCACAGCACCCCCAGCTTCTGCGGCAGGGTCCTTGGTGTTACACAGGACTCTTCCTTACCCCCACTGTCGCCCTTTTGTCTCCTGTGTCCTTGGAATACCAGCTGTCCCTATTTCGGGGCTGAGGAGTTCCAACCAGAGGGGTGAGTCTGGGCTATCTGGGGCGGACTGTCCCAGAAGACAGCACAGCCCCCCCCAGCTTCTGCAGCAGGGTCTTCGGTGTTCCACGGGACTCTTCCCTGCCCCCACTGTCGCCCTTTTGTCGCCTGTGTCCTTGGAATACCAACTGTCCCTATTTCAGTGCTGAGGAGTTCTATCCAGAGAGCTGTCCCTAATTCAGTGGTGAGGAGTTCTATCCAGAGAGCTGAGTCTGGGCTATGGGGTAGACTGTCCCGGAAGAGAGCACAGCCTCCCCCATCAGCTTATGCTGCAGGATCTTCTGAGTTCCACTCGACGCTACCCTGCCACCAAGGTTGCCCTTCTGACTCCTGTGTCCTTGGAATACCAACAATCCCTACTTCAGCGCTGAGGAGTTCCATCCAGAGAGGAAGAGATGGACAAGCGCCAATGCAAGAATTCCTCCAACAACCTGAAAGGCAACATGACATCACCAGAATCCAGGGATCACGAAACTAGAAGAATTGAACACCCTACTCCAGAAGAAATCGACTCTAAGGAGAACGTTATGAAAATAATAAAGGAACTTAAACAGGAGGTGAAAATCTGTCGTACAGAAATGGAAGAGAAGTATACCAAAAAGATTGAAGAAATGAGTAAAGAAATGGAAGAGAAGTATAACAAAAAGTTTGAAGAAATGAGTAAATCCATAAATGAAACCCTGGGAAACCAAGAGAAAACAATCAAACAGGTAATGGAAACAGTTCAAGAATTGAAAACTGAAATGGAACTAGTGAACAAAACACAAACCGAGGGCTGACTGGCTATGGAAAATCTAGGTAAACGAACAGAGACTTCAGAAACAAGCATAAATAATAGAATACAAGAGATAGAAGAACGAATCTCAAACTCTGAAGACACCATAGAGAAAATAAATGCTCTGACTACAGAAAGCAGCAAATCCAACAAATTCTCATCTCAAAACATTCAGGAACACAACAACAACAACAAAAAAACAAATCTAAGAATAATAGGGGTAGAAGAAGGAGAATTGCAGATCAAAGGCACAGAAAATATATTCAACAAAATTATAGAAGAAAACTTCCCCAACCTAAAGAACAATATCCTATGAAAGTTCAAGAAGCATACAGAACACTGAATAGACTGGATCAAAAAAAATCCCCTCGCCATACAATAATCAAAACACAAAACATTCAAGTTAAAGAAAGAATATTAAGAGCTGCTAAGGAAAAAGGTCAAGTAACTTATAAAGGTAAACCTATCAGACTTACACCAGACTTCTCTATGGAAACCATGAAAGCCAGAAGGTCCTGGATAGAGGTACTGCAGAAACTAAGAGACCATGGATGCAAGCCCAGACTACTATACCCAGCCAAGATATCATTCAATATCAATGGAGAAAACAAAATATTCCAGAATAAAAAAAAATTTTAAACACTACGTAGCCACAAATCCAGCCTTACAGAAAGTATTAGAAGGAAAATCACAATCCAAGGAATCCAACATTGCCAATACTGCGTACAATAAATAAGATATCTAGCGACCCTACACAAGCACAACTCAAAGAAGGGAAACACACACAACTACCCACCCCCCCAAAAAAGAGAATATCCGGAGTCAACAACCACTGGTCATTAATATCACTTAATATCAATGGATTCAATTCACTTATAAAACGGCACAGACTTAGTGATTGGATACGAAAAAAGGATCCAACATTCTGCTGTTTACAAGAAACACACCTCAACCACAAAGACAGACACCTACTCAGAGTAAAGGGTTGGGAAAAGGTTTTCCAAGCAAACGAACCTAAGAAACAAGTGGGTGTGGCCATTCTAATATCTAATAAAATTGACTTCAAACTAAAGTCAATCAGAAGAGATGGAGATGGACATTTCATACTCATAACAGGAACTCCTTCATAAGGAGGAAGTCTCAATCCTGAATATCTATGCCCCTAATATACAGGCACCCACTTATGTAAAAGAAACACTTCTAGAACTCAAGGAAGTCATCAAAACACACACACTAATAGTAGGAGACTTCAACACACCTCTCTCACCAATTGACAGGTCAATCAGACAGAAACCTAACAGAGAAATAAGAAAATTATTGGAGGTATTGAATCAAAAGTACTTAACAGACACCTATAGAACATTCCACCCAAATAGGAAAGAATATACCTTCTTCTCTGCAGCTCATGGAACCTTCTCGAAAATTGACCACATACTCGGTAACAAAGCAAACTTCCAAAGGTACAAAAAAATATTAGTAACCAGCTGTGTCTTGTCAGATCACCATGGATTAAAGTTAGAATTCAACAACAATGCTACCCCCAGGAAGCCAACAAACTCATGGAAGCTAAACACTCAACTACTGAATCACCCCTGGGTCAAGGAAGAAATAAGAAAGAAATTAAAGTCTTCCTTGAATTTAATGAAAATAAAGACACAAAATACTCAAACCTATGGGACACTATGAAAGCAGTGCTAAGAGGAAAGTTCATAGCACTAGGTGCCCAATTAAAGAAAATTGAGAAAGCACACATTGGAGACTTAACAGCACAATGGAAAGCTCTAGAAAAAAAGAAGCAGATTAACCCAGGAGGAGTATAAGACTGAAAATACTCAAACTGAGGGCTGAAATCAACAAAATAGTAACACAGAAAACAATCCAAAGAATCAATGAAACAAAAAGCTGGTTCTTGGAGAAAATCAACAAGATTGACAAACCCCTATCCAAACTAATCAAACAGCAGAGAAAGAACATGCAAATTAATAAGATCAGAAATGAAAAGGGGGACATAACCACAGACACAGAGGAAATTCAGCGAATCATTAGATCTTACTACAAAAGCCTGTATGCCACAAAATTGGAAAATGTAAAAGAAGTGGACATATTTTTAGATAAGTACCATATACCAAAGTTGAACCAAGAACAGGTGAACAATCTAAATAGACCTGTTAGTCGCGAAGAATTAGAAGCTGTTATCAAAAATGTCCCTACCAAAAAAAGGCCAGGACCAGATGGTTTCAATGCAGAATTCTACCAGAACTTCCAGGAAGAGCTAAGACCTATATTCCTTAATGTATTTCACAATATAGAAGATGAAGAGGCATTGCCAAACTCTCTTTATGAAGCTATGGTTACTCTGTTACCAAAACAACACAAAGACACAACCAAGAAAGAGAATTACAGGCCGATCTCACTCATGAACATCGACGCGAAAATTCTCAATAAAATCTTGGCAAACCGAATCCAAGAACACATTAGAAAAATTATCCATTACGATCAAGTAGGCTTCATCCCAGAGATGCAGGAATGGTTCAACATATGCAAATCTATCAATGTAATCCATCATATAAATAAACTGGAAGAAAAAACCATATCATCATTTCATTGGATGCTGAAGAAGCATTTGACAAAATTAAACACCCCTCTATGATAAAGGTGTTGGAGCGATTGGGGATACAAGGATCATACCTAAATATAATAAAAGCTATCTACAGCAAGCCGACAGCTAACATCAAATTGAATGGAAAGAAACTCAAAGTCATTCCACTAAAATCAGGAACACGACAAGGCTGTCCACTTTCTCCATACTTCTTCAATATAGTGCTTGAAGTTCTAGCAATAGCAATAAGACAACATAAGGGGATCAAGGGGATTCAAATTGGAAAGGATGAAGTTAAACTCTCGTTATTTGCAGATGATATGATAGTGTACATAAGTGACCCCAAAAACTCTACCAAAGAACTTCTACATCTGATAAACACCTTTAGAAATGTGGCAGGGTACAAGATCAACTCCAAAAAATCGGTTGCCCTCCTATACACAAAGGATAAAGAAGCAGAGAGGGAAATCAGAGAAACATCACCTTTCACGATAGCCACAAATAGCATAAAGTATCTGGAAGTAACTCTAAGCAAGGAAGTGAAAGACCTATTTGACAAGAACTTTAAGTCTTTGAAGAAAGAAATTGAGGAGGATACCAGAAAATGGAAAGATCTCCCTTACTCTCGGATTGGGAGGATCAATATAGTAAAAATGGCAATTCTACCAAAAGCAATCTATAGATTCAATGCAATTCCCATCAAAAGCCCATCAAAATTCTTCACAGACCTTGAGAGAACAATAATAAACTTTATATGGTAAAATAAAAAACCCAGGATAGCCGAAACAATCTTATTCAATAAAGGAACTTCTGGAGGCATTACCATCCCTGACTTCAAACCCTCTTACAGAGCTACAGTATTGAAAACATGTTGGTATTGGCATAAGAACAGAGAAGTCAACCTATGGAATCAAATAGAAGACCCGGATATTAACCCACAAACCAATGAACTCCTGATTTTCAACAAGAGAGCTAAAGGTATACAAGGGAAGAAGGAAAGCATCTTTAACAAATGGTGCTGGCATAACTGGATGTCAACCTGTAGAAGAATGAAAGTAGATCCATATCTATCACCATGCACAAAACTCAAGTCCAAATGGATTAAAGACCTCAACATTAATCTGACCGCTTTGAACCTGATAGAAGAGAAATTGGGAAGTAGTCTACAAGACATAGGCACAGGAGACCACTTCCTAAGTAGAACCCCAGTAGCACAGACAATAAGAGAATCAATGAATAAATGGGACCTCCTGAAACTGAGAAGCTTCTGTAAAGCAAAGGACACTGTCAGTAAGACCAAAAGGCTACCTTCCGACTGGGAGAAGATCTTCACAAATCCCTCATCAGACAAAGGTCTGATCTCCAAAATATACAAAGAACTCAAGAAACTAAACACTAAAACTCTAATTAACCCAATTAAAAAATGGGGTACTGAACTGAACAGAGAATTCACAACAGATGAACTTCGAATGGCCAAAAGGCACTTAAGGTCATGCTCAACCTCCTTAGGGATCAGGGAAATGCAAATCAATACAACTTTGAGATATCATCTTACACCTGTCAGAATAGCCAAACTCAAAAACACCTATGCTGGAGAGGATGTGGAATGAGGGGAACACTCATCCATTGTTGGTGGGAATGCAAACTTGTGCAGCCACTGTGGAAATCAGTGTGGCTGTTTCTCAGGAAATTGGGAGTCAACCACTCTCAGGACCCAGCAATTCCACTCTTGGGAATATACCCAAGAGATGTACTATCATAATACAAAAGCATTTGTTCAAGTATGTTCATAGCAGCACTATTTGTAATAGCCAGAACCTGGAAACAACCTAGGTGCCCCTCAATAGAAGAATGGTTAATAAAGGTGTGGAACATATACACATTAGAGTTCTACTCAGCAGTAAAAAATAATGACATCTTGAGTTTTGCATGCAAATTGATGGAAATAGAAAACGCTTTACTGAGTGACGTAAGCCAGACCCAAAAAGAGGAATATGGTATGTATTCACTCATATGTGGATTCTAACCATAATTAAAGGTCTTTGAGCCTATTATTTGTGATCCTAGAGAAGCTAAATAAGAAGGTGAACCTGAAGAAAATCATGTAGCTATCTGTCTGGAGATTGGAAATAGACAGGAGTCCCAGGTAACCTCGGGTGCATGGGGGGGGGTGGAATGGTTATTGGAAGGGGAGAGGGTTAGATAGAAGGGAGTAGGGGAGGAATGGGAAAAGCTAGATGGACTGGGATGGGGGGAGGGAGGAAGGATGGATATGAGATCAGGGAAGAATATATTTCAACTAAGGGAGTCATCTTAGGGTTTACAGGAGACTTGATTATAAATGGGATCACAGGTCCAAGGAGATCCCCAGACTGTTCTCTGGACAGAAGAGAGGGTGCCTGAAATGGCCTAGGCCCATAACCATACTGATGAATATTTTGCTTATCACCATAGAACCTTCATCTGGCGATGGATGGAGATAGAGACAGAGACCCACATCGTAACACTGAACTTAACTCCCTAGGTCCAAACGAGAAGCAGAAGGAAAGAGAACGTGAGCAAAGACGGCAAGATCAGAGAGAACCTTCATTCCACGATGGATGGCGATACAGATGGAGACCCACATTGGAGCACCGGACTGAGCCCCTAAGGTCCAAATGAGGAACAGAAGGAGGAAGAAAATGAAAAAGGAAATAAGGACTGCGAAGAATGTGATCACCCACTGATACAAGGGGACGGATCTAATGAGAGTTTACCAAGGCCAGTTGGACTGTGACTGAACGAGGACGCAATCCAACCAGATTCTCTGAATGTGGCTGGCTGGAGTCTTTCTGAAAAGCCATTGACAATGGCACTGGGACTTGTTTCCTCTGCATATACTGGATTTTGTGGATCCAGTCCGTCTGGACACTCACCTTCCTGGACCTGGAGGGAGGGGGGAGGAACTTGAGCTTCCCACTGAGAAGGAAACCCTGACTGCTCTTAGGGATGGAGAGGGAGGAGGAGAGGGAGTGGGGGGAGTGGGAGGGTGGTGGGAGGAGGGGCGGAAATGGAAACTTTTATAATTTAATAAAATTACAAAAAAAAGAATAATATCTCCTCTGGGAATGGCAAGAATAGGAGGAGTCAGACTTCAGGTATATGTAGAAGATGTGACAAAGGCTGACATTGGACAAATGAATGCAGATCAGCAAAAGAGAGACAAGGCAAGCCAATACTATTGGGAAACTCCTTGAGGGGCCTCTCACAGGCACCCAAGCCAAAAGTGGCCCAGTCATCCCAGTCACTATGGAGGACATGTCGTACCAGGAAAACTAAAGAATCCAGAGCCTTCTTCATGGGACCATACTGTTGTAGATGATGGCATAAACATGGAGTCAAAAATTCCAATAGGAAATAGGAAGCATATATTCTGGCAAACTTTTATAAACAATCAAAGACCAAATTTAAGAGTGCATATAAATGGCATTGTAATTGTTGGTTTGTTAGACACAAGTGGGGGTATGAGTTTTCATTACTCCAGAATCTTGGCATCCAAATTAGTCTCTTCAAGAGGCATATGTTCCATTACTATGAATTGGAACCATATCTCAAGTTAAGCAAAGCTCAAAGTTGGTTGACTGTATTGGGCCAGAAGGTCAAAGAGGGAAACTGGGGCCATATGTCGCTAATATTACAGTAATTTTGGGGTATCGTGACCTGTGGCAGCAATG
Organism: Myodes glareolus; assembly: GCF_982192425.1. Taxonomy (NCBI): domain Eukaryota; kingdom Metazoa; phylum Chordata; class Mammalia; order Rodentia; family Cricetidae; genus Myodes; species Myodes glareolus. The sequence goes on from NC_142037.1 coordinate 9,810,561, forward strand.
GAATACCCAAATTAACATTCCTGTAGTCCCAGGATCTCATAATTTTGGGAAGGGTATTATAAGGTGTGGCGAACCCCTTGACAAGCAAGGAAGAATGACCACGAAGTCAAGGATTCTTCTCAAATCACACTTTATTGGAGCCTCTTGGTTGAAGGGAGAGTGGGAAGCCAGAGAGAGTAAGAAATGAAAGAGAACAAGAAGAGAGAGAGAGAGAAAGAGAGAGAGAGAGAAGGAGAGAGAGAGAGCAGGAAGAGAGAGAAAAGGCGAGAGAGAAAGAAAGCCAAGCGGCAGCTGCTTCTATAGGGAGGAGGGACTGGGATACTGTCCTGATTGGTGAATACCATTCTGCTGGTGTCCGGGGCCTCGGGATTGGCTAGGGACAAGGCTCAATTATGCAAATGTGGGCAAAGGGTGTTCAGCCCCACACGGCAACATCAAAGGGATTTGTTTACCTCCAAGCTGTAGGACCACCTGCGCCATCTTATAATGGCGATTTGTCCAGGTGGCTCCCTACAATAAGGTACTAAACACAAAAGTCACCAGCCACTTAGGCTGTACAAAAACATAAAGGATCTAGCAAACCTTTAGAGGTACCAACAGTCCTACCTTTCAGATGGTTAACTGAGAGGCCAATATGAGTTAAGCAGTGGCCTCTAGCTGAAGATAAGCTGCAGGCTTTAGCACAGCTGGTACAAGAGCAACTAGACACTCACCATATTGAAGAATCATCAAGCCCTTGGAAATTTCCTATATTTGTTGTAAAAAGGAAATCTGGTAAATGGAGAATGGTAACAGATCTAAGAGCTGTCAATAAGTTAATTCAACCAATTGGCCCTCTACAATCTAGAATTTCTCAGCTGTCTCTATTATCAAAAGAATGGCTTCTTATAGTTATTGATTTGAAAGATTTTTTTTCTTCACTATACCTTTGCAAGAAAAGGATAGGGAAAAATTTGCCTTCACAGTGTCTACTTTTTATTATTATTATTATTATTATTATTATTATTATTATTATTATTATTCTCAGCCTCCTAGAAGATATCAAAGGAATATCCTCCCACAAGGAATGCTCAATAGTCTCACTCTGTCCCAATACTTTGCAAGTCAGCCATAGGAAACAATATGTAAGCAATTTCCTAAGTCTGTAATTTACCATTATATGGATGACATTTTGCTATCTGGTTCAAGCATAGATACTTTAGGAAGAATGTTTGAAGAAGTAAAAAATGTTTTGCCAAAATGGGTATTACAAATTGCTCCTGAAAAAATACAGAGAGGAGATTTTTCAATTACCTGTGTTATAAAACAGGTTGCAGAAAATTATACTAAAAGGTACAAATTAGAAGAGACTGGTTTCAGACTCTTATGGACTTTCAAAGATTGTTAGGAGACATTTCAAGTCTATGACCAGCTGTTGGGATAACACCTGATCTAATAATTCACTTAAACAAAACCTTAGATGGTGATAAAGACTTGAATAGTCCCGGAGAATTAACACCTGAAGCAGACAAGGAATTGACAATTGTTGAGAACAAATTACAGGAGGCACATGTGGATAGGGTGAATCCCAGTCTTAAATTTATTCTAGTCATACTGCCTTCCAGATCTCTCCTACAGGAAGTTTAATGCAGGGGACAATATTATCTTAGAATGGATCTTTTTACCACATAAACCAAGTAGGAGCTGATGAACAGGCCATGGAAAAATGTTGTTCACTGGGTTGTTTCACATGCCTTTCTCAGAGTGCTTTCTTATAGAACCTAAGACCACCTGCCCAGGGATGGTAGTATTCATCATGGATTAAACCTCAATTGACCACTAATTGAGAAAATGCCTTACACTTAGGTCTCATGAAGACATTTCCTCCACTAAGGTTTCTTCCTCTCTCATGACTCCAGCTATGTCAAGTTGAACACAAAACTATCCAATACAGAATCTGTCTCAAAAGGATAGAGATGATCGATCAATAGATAGATAGATAGATAAAATAATTTGAATTTTGAAATAAAAAATGTGACTATCGAATGTCTTTCATTGGAATGTTGCATCTTTCAGCATTACCTAATTCTATTAGACTAATGAATATTTTATTACTTTCAAGCTATTTCACAGCTCTTTCCTCTGTAGATGGCTAATAGAAACAGATCACTCTCTAATTCAAACTTTAGTGGTCGGATAACCCTTGTCCTTTGAAAAAAGTTTACCTTGCATCCTTCATTCATTTCATTAGTTCCTCACTCCAGATAAATCCACGGTTCTTTGATTTCTACAATAAGACAGTGATAGCCCCTGAGTCCTTTATGAATTAATGAGTTAGAGAAAATTTTTGGCATATGACAGCCATGATTATTTTTTCTTTTAAAGTATAACTTTTATTAATATTAATACTGATAGGCCCTCAAAAATTCATTCAACCACAGAAATCCCAAAGTTTCAGTCCTGTAGGGAGGTACAGAATCTATTCATCTTGTGATAAAGGGATCCATGTGATAGTGTCCCATGTGCATTTCGGTAACTGCACATCAAACCTTGTATACCAAGAAGCTTCTGTAATTGTTGTGGACACTTACTGCTAAGAATTCATTATAAAAAAAAAAACCATCCCGTTTCAGACAGTTGCTACCTTCACTCACGGGCAACTTGAAAATTCAAGTACCCTAATGCAAAATGATTTTCATTTTTACAGAGGAACTCAGATGTGGAAGGTATTAAAGCAAGATCTCTATAGTGGTTAATGTACCTTCATTTTTATTTCCTTCCCTAGGTCTTTATAAACTGTATGTTTATAAATGACTGCAGACAATCTTCATATGAGCTGAATTGGAAGGCCAATTATGTAATTGCTCTGATTTCTACTGTGTAAGTGAAGCGCCTGAGAAATAGTCTTAGTGAATGAAAGGCCTTCTGGGCAAGCTCGAAGAGTTGTCCCTGATCCACAGAGGCAGTATGCACCAATAACTCAGCACTGGGGTGGTAGAGATGAGAAAATCTCTGGGACTTGTTAATCATATTGGTTAGCTCTAGGTTCACCATGAAGTCCCATGTGGTAGTTTGAATAAAAATGGCTTTCACAGGCACATAGGAAATGGCACTATTGGAAAGTGTGGCCTTATTCAAGTAAGTGTGGCCTTGTTGGAGGAAGTATGTCACTGGGGGTGGGCTTTGAGGTTTCAAAAGCTCAAGCAAGGCCCAGTGTCTCTCTCATCCTGCCATCTGCCTTTCCAGATGTAGAACTCTTTGCATCTGGACTGGGACTGATGGAGCATGTGATCAAACTGGACTCTCTGAATGTGGCTGACAATTAGGGCTGACTGAGAAACCAAGGACAATGGCACTGGGTTTTTATTCTACTGCATGGACTGACTTTGTGGGAGCCTGGTTTGTTTGGATGCTCACCTTTATAGACCTGGATGGAGGGGGGAGGACTTTGGACTTTCCACGGAGCAGGGAACCCTGACTGCTCTTAGGTCTAGAGACGGAGGGGGAGGGGGAGGGGGAAAGGGAGGCTGGGAGGAGGTGGAAATTTTAAATAAATAAACAAATAAATAAGTAAATAAATAAATAAAGCATGTTCTAGTACACACAGACTATTTGGAAGCTTGTAATTGACCGTCACTGTGAGAATGAAATATCTAATTTTCATATGAACCATATTCTGCAATAGTAAAGGTAACTGACTCTTTCTTTTCAAGGTAAGAACCTTCCTACAGCAGCTCACTTCTAAAAAAAACAAAAAAAAACCAAAAAAGCTAAAGGTTGAGAAAAAGTTCAGATACAGAGTGGCAGCTAGCTCAAAATTAGTCTTCAAGCAATCAATAATAGTCAGTGCTGGAGGCTAGGGTCTGTGCACTTGGTTAAGTCAAGAGTGTGACCCCAGACCCTGGCATTTATCCAAGCCTCCTGGCCTGGGAGTTACATTGGTCTAGACTCCAAATCCCAGCATACCAGGGTCAGGACCACTCCCACAGGGTCTTTAAGTGGGCTCCCAGAGGAGGAACATGCGGTTCCGGGTTTGTATGCGCTTCCCACTTCCTGACTCCCCGCCATGCACTCAGCCACTGGAGAGCACTGTATTTAATAAAGCAATCGGCATTTTAATTTGGTTTAATCTGACTTAATTGGATTTCTTTGTGCCGGCAGAGCCACCCATTTTAGGATTTTTCCTAACACACTCCATAAATGATTTCAGATGAGTTGAGTTCCCAAGAAAGTCTTCAGTCAGATCCGAGTGTAGACAAATGAAAGTGAGGCAGATGATTCCCAGACAGAAGAATGTGGGGGTATAAACAATTCCTCGGGAATGTTCCATGCATGTCTCAGTGATTCGGACTAGGACTGGACCATGGTGGAGGCCTCTGTAGAGCAACTAAAGGAAGCATGGCTGGGGGTTATGACATGGAAATCTTGCACACATCACAAGTGCAGAAAAGAGATAACCACATTTTAAGAGATTATCTGATCCTTGATCTGCTGAACCCCAAGTTGCTTGATCTGTTTGAACATCTAATTTCCCCCTTGACTTATGCTATGTTGTGCTTTGACTTTGTACCATTGGTCTTTGAATTCCAAACACAGCTTTGGCATCCCCATGCAGCTTAACTATTCTTTTAGAGGATCACACAGCATTCAATGCAAAGAGATGTCATTGTGAGCCCTGTGCATTGGGACCCAAATACTCTAAAGACTACCCTGTGAACCCAAAGGTTTCATTTCCTGTCAAGGGAATAGCTGGGAGAATGGTCAAAGCACTCGGGTACACGGTTAATTGTGAGCACATGTAGCCTTAGCTGCCACGTCCCCTCCAGCAACACTCCGTGCAGTGTATGGATTCCACTCATTGACATTTGAAATGTAGGGCTGGAGGTGTAGCCCAGAGGGTAGAGATACATACATGCTCTGTACATTGCCCATCATGCATGAAGTCATAGCTTTGATTCCCAGCACTGCATGGTGTTGACAGCCTGTAAAGTCAGCACTCAAGATATTGAGGCAGGATCAGAAGTTCAAGTACATCATCGGTCACATAGGCAATGTGAGGCCAGCCTGCAATATGTGAGCTTGTCTTAAAAAAAAAATGCCTTCGAGACCACATTGTACTGATGTTTCTCAAATAAGACTTAGAAAGAACGGTATTTATGGTGTTCCATAGTTGTGGTAGGCAAAGTGAATGGTGTCTTATTAATGACACAGTTCTCTCTATTCTTCTTGAATGAATGAATTTTATCAATTCTCTCAGCCTGCAATCCTGGGTGAGAGAGTTCTTTACATGTTTATACTGCATGCAAGCCTAAGGAAGCCGCACACACAACATAGCAGGACCCACAAAACTACACCTGATATCAATTCAGCTGGAAGGTAAAGGGTGAGACAAGGTCTCACTCCATAGTCCCCATTGACTAGAAATATATACATCTGGTATATATATATATATATATATATATATATATATATATATATATATATACCAGATGTGCTTCTAATTTATTGCAAAATTGCAAAATCCCTCTGCTTGGCCCTGAGATTACAACTGTGAACCACCAAGCCCAGCACATGCTATCAATTCCTTCCTCTTTCCAGATACCTTCCCACACCCTTGTGCAAGGAAAACAGGAACGTAGGAATAGCATCATCCAGAGTGGCTCATCAGAAGTCTCGTGAAGCATAAAGCAAAAGGAAATCCATGAATGTCCAATTCCCACCTGGCAGCACCTCATTCTCTTCCAGCTCCCAAGAATTCCCCTTGACTGCTGGTGCTAATGACTTTCTGGGTTTGCAGCCTTCTGGACATCTGGGGCCCAGTGGGGACGAGCTGCAGGAAGTCCAGCATGTTGGTGTAGTTCCCCTATTTATAATCTACCTCCTGCTACATATTGAACTGAGAATGCCTCACAAAAACCGTACCAAAACCATGAGATAAAAATAAATACATAGAAAATTCACACAGAGTGTTCAAAACTGTACTTGCTGAATATTCGGATACAGGCAGACAAAAATCTCCAACTACTACTTATCTAGAAATAGCCCCCACATAAATAGAAAGATCTATGAAGACACAGTACCTTGGTTTCTAAGGCAATATGACTTACTTGAGAAAGTGTTCATGCTGTGGAGGCAGAGAGATGCTGGGATTTCTTTTTAATTTTTATTTAAAATGTTTTTTTTCCTATTTTCTGTACTAACCACAGTTCTCCACCTTCCCCTCCTCCCACAATCCCCTCAACTTTCTCTCACCCTCATCCAATCCCCCATTCACTCCTCAGAAAGGATAAGGCCTCCCATGGATGATCAGCAAAGTCTTGTAATCAAATTAAGGCAAGAGGAAGCCCCTCCCCTATGTATCTAGGCTAGGTTAAGCCAGATATCCCTACAAAGGGAATGGGTTCCAAAATGGCAGTTCATGTACTGGAGATAAAACCTGGTCTCATTGCCAATGGCCCCTGTAGACTGCCTAAGTCACAGAAATGTACTCACATCCAGAGGGCCTGGTTGGTCCAGTGCAGGTTCCCCAGTCATCAGTCTAGTGTCAGTGAGTTCCCACAAACTCAGGTCAGCTGTATCTGTGGGTTTTCCCACCATGCTCTTGACCCCTTTGCTCATATAATCCCTCCTCCCTCTCTTCTATTGGACTCTGGGAGCTTGACCCAGTGCTTAGCGGTGGATCTTCTTCCATCAGTTGCTAGATGAAGGTTCTATGATGACAATTAGGGTGGTCATCAATCTGATTGTATGGCAAGACCAATTCAGGCACCCTCTCCACTATTGCTAAAAGTCTTAACTGGTGTCATCCTTGTAAATTCCTGGGAGTTTCCCTGGCACCAGATTTCTCCCTAATCCCTTAATAGCTCCCTCCATCAAGACTTCTCTTTCCTTAATGTGGGGATCTTTGTCTCTACTTTAAATACAGACACCAGTGGGTCTGACCTAATACAAAAAGCGAGGCCTGCATCCAAGTTGTATGTTTTGCCTGTCTGGGAAAAATAGTTCAATTCTCTAAAAAAAAGAGAGTGACTCTAAGCTATTGTCCAGAAACTTACCATCATCTGCACAGAAAGCACTCAAGCATGTAGTAGCTATCTCACCAACCCCAGACACAGGGGTCTACATAAACACCTCTCCAGTCTACATTTTGGAGTTTGTAAAGGGACCATGAAGTTTCTTAGGAAATCAAAATTTGAACATTGAATTTAAGTCTGATCTCTCTGTGACTCGTAAATGCTGTAAGATTTCTTTTAGGGAATACCATAAGTCTTTGGAAGGAAGATGACCATATAGCTTACTTGGTAGACTGTTTGCCTATTACACAGGAAACACCAGATTTGATACCTAACTTTGCCCATATCTGGGCATGGTGGTGCAGTTTATAATCCCAGCACTTGGGAAGTAGAAGCAGGGGAATCGGAAGGCTATTATTCTTGGCTACACAACAAGTTTGAGAGTTTGAGACCAGTCTGAGCTCACAAGATTCCATTTGGGGGGGTGGAAACCCAAATCAAAAGTATTACTACATAAAATACCACTGGAAGCAAAGAGAATTTTTCTCTTGAAGATTCTATTCATAGTAGGAATAAGAACTTTCAAATTCTCCTTTTCACACCTTTACATACACCGCCGTTATATCCCCAAGGCAGGGCTATTACTGGTTTCCATCTAGGACACCTATTCTGTAGGTATAGCATTCAGCTATCTTTCATAGATCTCTAAGTGAGCACACAGTAGGCAGCCAAGATTGAAGACCCTAGTCTGCCAGACTCGGCCAATCTACTGACTCTCTTTGTGATTCTCAAATAGGACTACGTTTTCTTTCTTCTTATTCCAAACACACATTTCATTACAATCATCCATTTTATTGTCTCTTGAACACTGTTTTAAGCCATAGCTTTCTGTATCCCTCATCAAAATGCGCCGACACTTGCGGTAATGCTCATACTTCTCACTGTCTCTTAGAAAGGAACTCTTCCTTGCTGCCATAGTGAATGTTACAGAATATTTGAGTATTCAGTCTTAGTTCAACAAAGCAAATTTACAGAAAAAATGGGTGAATTTCCTTCTATCCTGTCAGCACTGAATCAGGACAGCTCCTAGAGTCTGGGGTGACAGCTTGTATCCCCAGACAAAAACCTGAGAAGTATCAGCATCCAAAGAATTTTAGGGGAAAATATTTGAGAAGAAAATGAGATTTCCAGGTATGATTACATCTGTCCCATACATGACTGACAAAGTGACACTAACAACCACCAAGAATACGATCAATATTACGAGAGAGAAGAAAGTGTGCCAGTTATGTGGTCCAGCAGTATTCTGTTGTGTCCGGAAGTCCACTAGTCCTTGCTGAGTGAGCCTATCCCTGTGGCCTTGTTCTCATCAGGTGACCCACTGAAAAGCACTCATATACTGGTTAAAAACCAGGCCATACCACTCCCAACAAATGATAACATGAGTTCAACCCTAGAACATACATGGTTGAAGGACAGCAGCAATTTATACATGTCTTCCTACTGACCCTCAACATTTGGGTCAAAGTGCACACACACACACACACACACACACACACACACACACAAGATAACAAACCACTAAATGAGTATCACTAATTTATGAAACAATCAGGCCACTGTGGAGATCACTTGTACTTCTGTAAGTAGCTCCTCTCCTACACTGTGAGGAAGCCAGTGGAACTCTGTGATTCAAGGAGGACCACTCCATTAGCCTGTTGTCAGTCCCCATATAGAATATATGCTTGTTCACTTTCCTGCAGGAAAAGTTTATGAAGCAATACCATGACGCATTCACATAAAATGCTTAAAACTGTAATCTTTGCTATACAGAAAACGTAGATCAGTGTGGGCCAGAAAGATGGTTCATCCGGTAAAGCTGCTTGCCAAGCAAGACCTGAGTTCAATCCCCAGAACCCACATAAAGATGGAAGGACAAAACAAAATCCACAAAATTGTTCACTGAGCATCATGCATGCATCATGGCATGCTCCCTCTCACACAAATCATGCACATAATATAAATAAAAAAGTTTAAAGGGGCTACAGATATAGCTCAACATTAAAAACACTTTCCTGGTCTTTCAGAAGACCAGGTTTCAATTCTCAGCACCCAGATCACATGGCTCATAACTGCCTGTAGCTGCAGCTCCTACACATACATGGCATATGCACACACAGACACACACACATAAGAATAAATGAAATAACATACTGAAAGTAAATAAAAGTTTAAAAGGAGATCAGTGGTTCCTTGGAGCAAAGGGCACTGGGTGGGTGATGGAAATGTTCTACATGTTGGCTGTGGAGGAAGAGCACGGGTGACAGCTTGTAAACCCACTGAACTGACTGGGTGCAGTGGAACACACCTGTGATCCCAGCACTTGGGAAACAGGCAGAAGAACTATGAGTCTGAGGCCAGCCTGAATTACCTACAGAGACCTTGTAAAAGTTAAATAAATAAACAAACAAACAAACAAATAAATAAATAATTCATTTCATTGAATTACACATTGAAGTGGATAACGTTTGCATCTATAACATGTAAATCAATAAAATTGGTTTCTTAAAAAAATAACTCTCATGATGAATTTGTATTTATGGACATGGTTAGAATGCAGCCTGAATAATCATTGCAGCATTGAGCTGAAGCCTGTCCACCTCTTGTGAGTTTCACAGTCCTTTCCAGATGCGTATACTAACTCGTACATGGCAAACCCACTTCCTACGTGAAGAAATTCATTTCCTTGACCACAACCCATGAGCAGATGCCTACCTAGTGCTTCTTGTCTGTTAAATTCTTCTGTTGAGTTATGATTTGGGATAAGAGTTTTAGCTATGGAGCCCACATACGTTTCAAACTGGCTATATCATCCAGTTTTGCCTCACACTTGCAACCTCTCTGCCTCTGCCTTCTGAGTGTTGGGATTACAGGGGCACACCACCATTCCTGAACAGCCTCCTTACTTTTATAGGAAGGGAATCTTCCTCTCATCTCTCTATCACAATAGCAAAGTCTCAAATATTCATCTCATCATACTGTATGGTCACACTCCTAAGACTTGTGTTTGTTGGTTTTCTCACTGCCAGGACAGAGTATGTGATAGAAACAATTTAAGGGAGGCAGGGGATACAGTCATTGTGTTAGAAAAGCATGGTAGAGCAGCTCACATCAAGGCAGACAGGAAACAGAGTAAAGGAAGGGACTTCTGACCACATATAACCCACAAGGCACACCATTACCCGGACATTGAGGGTTCATGCATTGGCCTGTGGGACACATTTCATGCACAAGTCATTAACAGCTATTGAACTGTATATGATACTGCTATATGACAATGTTTTGATATGAGGATTTACTTCATGTAGAGAGTGTTGTATTTGTCTTTAGTATATTTGGTAACAAATTCTCTTTATATTTTCATATTCTATTTTATTTATTTCAAATATTTTTGTCAGAAGCATTTCTAAATATTTGTTCAAAAATCAATGTTTGGGGGCTGGAAAGATGGCTCAGTAGTTAAGAGCATTTCCTGCTCTTCCAAAGGTCCTGAGTTCAATTCCCAGCAACCATATGGTGACTCACAACCAACTGTAGTGAGGTCTGTTGCCCTCTACTGACCTGCAGGCATACACACAGACAGAATACTGTATACATAATAAATAAATAAATAAATAAATAAATAAATAAACAAAATGTTTGTGCTATTTTGTGCTTACTCTACATTTTGATTTTATATTTTATACATTTATAAAACACATACATATATAACACATACAAACACACATATGTAGGAGGGAGGGAGAGAGAAAGAGAGAGAGAGAGGGAGAGAGAGATCCTTACGATATAGCCTGGCTACCCTGAAACTCACTATGTACACTGGGTTGGCCTGGAACTCGTCTGCCTCTATCTCTTGAGTGTTGTGACTAAAGGTATGTGCCACCATATCTGGTCCTTATATAATATAGCTTCAGTAAGTATTGTCCAATACCTGATGCATTTGTTCAGCAGTAATTCAGTAATCACAGTATGCAAAGTCATGAGCTTTGCCTACTACCTGAGAGCCATTCTCCATTATGACCTCTATTAACTATTCACATCATCAGTGGGAGATCTCAGCTACACTTTAATTACAATTGTGATGCCAACCTATAGGGTGAGAAGCCCAGAACTGTATACAGAGAAATGCCCCAAACCAACCATCAAGTTTTTGAAAGAAATATTTCCAAAGGTAGCTTCATGACTATTATACTCATTGTCTGCATTTGCTGTTAAAGACGCTGTATTTTAGATTAAGTCACTTACCACATATCAAGAGAATGAGTCTCTTACTCAGGGCTCAGTGGCATCTTTATGCAATCAGAGGAAAACAAGGCTTAGAGGATTCTCTATAGCAGGAAAGAGGGTGTAGACACGGGATCCAGCACACACCCTCAGAGCCTATTATAGCAACCTGGACCACTCACAAAGAAGCATGTGACTGGACATGTGACTGCTGAGTAGATTGTGTTTACAAGGAAGAGAAAAGTCCCGAACTTCCCAAATGACTCACCCAGTTGTAGGGCAAAAATTTCTAGGAAACAAATTCTGACAAGACACAGGGTGATAAAATCCATTCACTTCCTGGCTCCAGTCCATGTGAGCTGCTTGTTTAGGACTCTGGATACGTATCCCTCCTCCCTTTCAGAAGGCTTCCTGCTAGGAAGGAAAAATGAAGATCTCTCCAAAACATCAAGTAACCAGACTGGTGATGGGCAGTAGGAAACCAGCGTCAGTTATGTAAAAGCACAGATCCAAAATTCTGGCGGAAATAACTGATAATTTTCCCACAAATAAACACCCATAACCATAGGCATACCATAATGTCAGAAAGAGTCAACCCTGGTTGTTCAGTGTCACCATCGAAATTCTTATGCAAGGAGTCTCTTGACTTTCTCCATCTTCCTCTTCTTCATCTTCATCCTTCTCATCCTCATCTTCTTTCACCTCTGAACAAACAAAATTCAAGGGAAAATGTGAAGGCATGCAATGAGTATACAACCAAGCACAGTAATCTTTTGAAGTGATACAAACACTACAAAATAGTCACGCTTGTCTTGAAAACCAATTGTTAAACTCAACAGTGAGCAGTATGAACTTTGTGAGATTTTGTGTTTTCTGTAAAATCTGTTTTAAATTTCTAGCACCACAGTTATACTCATATAGCCTCCATGTTTATTTAGAATTAAAGTTGAGGAATTGTGGTTAATAGATTTTTGGAAATGTGACACAAACTAGAATCATCTAGGGAGATGGGACCTCAATGAAGTTGATTCCTCAATCAGATTGGCCTGTAGGTAGGTCTGTGAGATTTTCTTGATAAATGATTGGTGTGAGATGGTAAACACATAGTTCTGTGCCATCCATGGACATGAAATTTTGAGTTGTATAAAAAGCAGCCTGACAAGCTATGAGAAGAAAGACAATAAGCATCAATTCACCATGGCTTCTGCTTCTGTTCCTATCTCTAGCATCCTTGAGTTCCAGCTTTGATTTCCTTCATTATGAACTAAACTATGAATGAACTCAGTCCCCCCAAATCTTTTGGTCAGTTGTCAGAAAGCAAATAGGACAGATACTATGAATTTTGAAACTAATTTATATTTTCAAAGTTAGGAAACTTCCTCACTTCTATTTCTAGAGGTCATAAAATGTTTATCTGTTAGACATTTCATTGATATAAAAACAGAACAGAAAGAAATTGATTACATATTTTTACATCATAATATTAAAAATGAAAACTCATTTTGATATTCTTTACTTTCTATCTTCTATATCACTGAGTAAAACACAGCACTGTCACCTGAGAGGCAGATGAATTTGGATCTCAGTCTCCCAGTGGGAAAGTAACCGAAGACCTAGAAATAGTTGTACCAGATTCTTCATCCAGGGCTACAGGGAGAAACCACATGGAAGACTCGGGAAGAGCGACCATCACCTGTGAGAATACAGCGCCAGCACTCTTAGAAGTTAACATTTACAACTGAGTCTCCTCAGTGCTTCATGTGGGGTGTGCTGAGTGAGCTAAGGGTCCTAAAATAATTGGCTTCACTGACTTTAATTTACCAGAAATATTCAAGTTCCCTTCTCACTGTGGATAAACTTAATAGAGCCTCTGACTGATGACAGGTTTTTTTTTTCTCTTGTGATTCTACTGAGAGGGAAACATAGCAGTCACTTCAATAAGGAATTCTCCTCAGAGGACAGAGAAGACAAGAAAACAGAAAACAGAAAACATCCACAGTTCTTCATTGTCCTCTTTCCTTTTTAAGGACCCCTAGATAGCTGTCCTTCTATTTTATCATTTAAAGCCTTTATAATTTGTAAAACATATTGCTTTTTCATTGGTATTCAGCTCAGTGGAAGATCACATGCCTAGTGTGTGCAAGGTCCTGAACTTATGTCCTAGAACCACGAAAGATAAAAATTTTCCTCTGTTCTTACATGAGCCTTAAGTTTGTAAAGTTCAGTACATGTAACAGTCCTCAAATTTTAACAAATTCTTGTTGAGCATCTGATGGATGCTGATTCTGGCACCAGAGATACAGGCTCTGGTTCCTAGGAACCAACTTCCCCCTCAAGAAGACGTAGAGCAAACACGGATACAACAGTGGGTACAGAGACTACATTCTGATGAACATTCTCAAGAAGCTAGAAATTGCCAGTCGCTGGTACTTCAGATGGTGAAATTGAGAAAAGGATTTTTCATAATATAAAGTTTGAGTACCAAGATAAGAAACTCTCTTGTATTACTGAGACCAATATTGACAGGAAGAGCAGCATAGAAGAGGGACTAGAAACACGAAGATCATTACTGCGGGTATGCACAGGCTGTGTTCAGAAACTATCAAAGAGGTCACTGAGGACTGGGGAGGGGGTGAGGGGACACTACGGATATTGGAAAAGATAGGGGTTAATCAGACTTGCAAATGTGATTTGTGACAGATCACAGCATGGTGGCCATGGTAATGACAGCCACTTGCAAAGGCCACAAGTCCATAAAAGGTCAACATATGGAAATTTTTGACAGACAGCATCACGGACTCAGTCCTTGCTCCTTTTAGTTTGATATGACTGAAAGAAACCATAAGAGTTGACAGTGCAAACTGTCAAGTCGGGATGTATCTCAGTCCAGAGTGTTGTTACCTAGCATGCATGAAGTTCTGGTTTGATCTCCAGCACCACATAACACTCGTGTGGCAGCACATGCTTGTAATACAGCACTTGGGAGACGAAAGCAGGAATTTCAGAAGTTCAAGGTCATCCTTAGTGACATAGGGAGTTGGAAGTTACTATGGGCGACGTGGAACCCTGTTTCTTAAGGAAGAAAGGATAGAAAGAAAGTGAACTATAATATTGAACAACTGTATTAAATAAATATGCAAGAAGATTGAACAATACTTGGTGATATTACTCACCATCATATACTCAGAGATGAAATAAATATCTTGTTACACATGGCCAGGAAAGATAAAAATGTGTCTAGACAATATGCTCTCTAATCCAATTTCATCCGTCTGGCCTCTCTGTGATAGAACATCTATCTTAGCAGCAGCTTCATAACCCACACTGACGCTTTGTTATTCTAAGGGTTAAAGCTTCTCAGGAACTCAAAAGTCTTTCTGAAATCATCCCATAAACACATGTTGCTAGCTGAACAAAGAGAGAATAACACGCTCTGATTTACCCACAAGTTGTTGATCAAATAACCACAGTGGGTGCTCAGATAATATGAGAGCAGAGCTTAATCTTAGTTTGTCAAAGCCAAAATTATTGCCCTCTAGGTTACATCTTGTTTTCACTATTAATTAAAAATATATCTGCAGTCTGTGGTCACCAAAACTCAAGATTTAATTTTGTTCAGAACTAGACAGGTACACATTTCACTGGCCTTCTTATAGGCAGACCTCAGCAAAGGCTGACTCAGGTTCTCTAATGTAGACACTTTTTTGTCATGTCCAAAAGACCAACACACAGTGAGCACTTCCAGGCTGTCATTAACACATCACAGGAGTGAAGACCGTTTGCACGCGTGTCATCCCAGCACCAGGACAGGAGAATATCTCATCTGCATGACTCGGGACAGCTCCTCGCCTGCTCCATCTGCCTTCTTAGAACAGTCATTTTTCACATGAATCCTCACCTTTGGCTGATTTGTTCATTAGTTTATGAGTTTTCAGCGACTTTCCTTCTCCTCCCTAGGCTGCAAACGGAATCTACGGATGGTTGCTATGAAGAAGGGAACTTCCTGAGCTGAGCTCTATTAGTCTCTGCCATGTCTCTCTGAATGGGGACAGCTTTCAAATGAAGGAATGATTTTTAGTATCTGGGAGGATCATGTCAATAGATTTTTTAAAATCTAAAATTAAGGGACCAATGAAAAAGTCTCAGTGAATAAAAGTCATTGCCATACAAACCTGATGTTCAATCCCCAAAACCCATGATGGAAAGAAAACCAGCTCCCATAAGTTGTTTTTTGATCATACACACACACAACACACACACAGAGACACACACACACAGCATTCATACCCTTCACTCATATATATCATATGTGTGAACATGTACACACAGCTAACCATAATAATAAATTGAATTTTTAAAATTAAAAGTAATGTTGGTTAAAAATGTTTTTGCATGTGAGAATAGCTAAAACCCTCTGAATGATACTTTTATATCTAGATTGTTCTTAGGTTTAGCATAAAATTTAGCATAAAAAATCCAGACAAGGCAAGTTTAAATTTGCTCTAAGGATAGGAAACAATTCTCCAGCAGATGGCTCTCTAAGAGCAGAGAAAGCCAAGGAACCTCAGACATTCTGAACTACCACAAAATCCAGCTACTCAAGACTGGTATACTGGTCCTGATCCTAAGCCAGATGTGAAGATGCCAATGGAGACATCGTATGCTGACTGTTGTTGTCTAGGAGAGCAGATTCATTTGGAGTGTGCAGAGTATAAATATAAAATTAAGGTCAGACCTGGTGTCACTGGAATCTCAGCTCTAAGCAAGTGGAGGCAGAAGTATCATGAGTCTGAGTCCAATCTGGACTACATTGCAGAATTCTGCCTCCAAAAATTAGATAGTTACTTACAACAGATACCCATCTGAATTGATCCCTAACACAGAAATGAGAATGTCCCCATGACAGGAAAAAAACTGGGCTATTTTTAGGTCTGGCACCACGAAGCTCAGATTTTCCTCCTGACAAAACAAAGCGACTGTCTGGACCAGAGGCGGTGCACTCTCCCTGCAGCAGCTCCACTTCCTCCTGTCCTCCTGGCTTGACCATTGCTATCATGTCGTCTACCTGCTGCCCAGTGTGACTGCGTAGTGAGATGGACTTGTTACAAGGATGAGGACCCAGCAGTACAAGATAAACAATATGGAATTTTAGGACATGAGGTCATCAATCATGAAACTAAGTCATATCACATATTACTCCACAAGTAATATTGCATGCAATATCACATTAACTCCTCACAACCCAGGTGGAAATATCAAAGTCTTTGTTTTACATATGGGAAACTGAAGTCTAAAGATGGCAAAAAACTTTGGTAAAAATTCAGGACAGTTTCATGGTGAAGCCAGGAATTACAGTCAAGTGAATCCACTGGAAACCGGAAACAGGGGAGTTTTCCCAGGACACTCTGTCACTCAGTGTTGGAGCTGTTTGGTCTGAGAGGCTCCACAGAGAGGGGTTTTAGCAGAACTAATTTTGTCTCTTTCTCCACTCTTAATTTTAATTTCATTTCTCTATTTTTGGAATAATGCAGTTTCAGTGGTTATTTCCCTACAATACAATAATATTAGTATTCTGTAGATGAGGATAGTGTTAAAATGTATAGAAATGAATTGGGCTTTGTCTTGACTAGCTCCAATGACTGTCATCTTGACACACAGCCTAGAATCATGGAGGGAAACTGCATAGACAGTATGATCTGTGGGAGACTATCTTGATTATTAATTGATGTACTAGGTCCCAGACCACTGTGGGGCAGCATCATTTCCTTGGCAATATAAAGAAGCTAATTTAGCACAATCCTGCCTGGGAGCCATTAAGCAGCATTCCATCCTGGTTTCTGTTGCTGTTCCTTAGCTGTGAGTTCCCTGATTAGAGACGTGCCTGCTTTCCAGCTCCTGCCTTGAGTTCTTGTCCTGATTTCCCACAATAATAAAATGTAACCTGTAGTAAAAAACAAACTCTTCCAAAAACTGCTTTAGGTCAGAAGTGTTTCATCACAACAGGCATGATGGCACTAGAACAGGATTCCACTGGGGATGGGATTATCTCTGATAGTTCCAAGGTGAACTGTTGCTTTTTCATCATTATTCTAGAAAATGATAGGAAATATATTCATATATGTGGGAGATGGGGTCACTATTTGACTTCAATTAGCTTATCATGCTGAAGCCAATGAGACTCTTCATTTTAGTAGGGGATATTTCCACATGATACTATTTTCTGGAATTATCATCACTGTAGAAAGAGGCAGCTTGGCTATACAAGGAAACACTAGTAAACATGGGCAGAACCTACCCAAATTGAACAAATATGATGATTTGAAAAAATCTTATATTGGCATTTAGATAGATCTATCCCATCTTTTCTGATCTTTTCCTGGATGGGAGTAATATATAAATTTAAACATTAATAGATAATATAAACCAAATGTGATTGCTCATGCTTGTAATCTCAACACTTGGAAGGCCCACACAGAAAAACTACCACAAATTTAATGCCTGCCAGGTTATATAGTATGCTTCTGGGTAGTCTCAGCTACTGAGTGAGACCTTGTCTTAAAAAATAAAATGAAGTAAAATAAACAGTGGTATTGTGATATCCACTAGCAACATCGTGATGAACTCAGCCAGGCAGAGTATAAATAAATCTTTTTTCTTTTGAAAAAAGAAAAAGAACTTCCTACACACCAAGCTGTACCATCTTTCCTGTCATAAAGAAAGCACAATTTCAGGGCATCCTCTGTCCTTGTTTGCCTGAGAGCTTCCCTGTACTCTGAATTAGCATGCCTGTAGCTCTAAACATTTGCACCTCCAACTCCTCGCTCATCAGGGTGTTCACTGAAGCAGTCACGTGACTGTGGGCACTGTCTCAATTCTGAATGCTGTTTTTGGATGTGCAGCTATGCCTCCGTCACAGTTTTCATGGCTAAGGTTGAAGGCAGAGATATTGGGCGCTTAAAAAATATCTCACGCTGGCTCAGAACCGAGAGATAGATATTTATTTAGGGGGAAAATTTACAAATCAGGATTATCTGCTTGAATGGTGGATGTTGGATCCCAAACAAGCTGAACGAGCAAACAAGGGGGTTGAGAGAAGAAGAGAGTGGACACACTTAGGCATCCAGGTAAATAGTCTATGAGGACACACCCCAGTAGGCGGCTAAACCTTCCTGCAGCACCTCCCCTTTTTGTTTAAATAAGAGAGTTCTAAACCTAATACAAGGTTATATATAATAAGAACAAATATCCTATTCTAACTCGCTTGAGTCTTGTATAATAAATAACTTGGCCAAGTCATGAGGGAAAAGTAACTACACTAATCTAGTCTTCAACCCCATCGAAGATCCAAGAAGGGAAATAATGTTACTTGAGTGAGTAGGAAGTGCAATCAAGCAACTTCCAAAACATGCAACAAATGACAGAGACAACTGGCTACCTGGACAACCACCCAAAGTCTCATTTGCAACACTGAGGCAACCAACTTTGGCTAAGGCCTAGAATAACTGACAGACTATTTTCAAAGGCAAGAAATTTTTTAAAATTGTCAGATCCTGTCTTGGCAAGATTTGGCAGTCCTGCTTATCCATTTCCAAATACAATTTGGCATGAACGTCTCTGCATTAATTAGCAAAGAGACTGTTTATATCTAGACAGTAACTCAAAGTTTTTCCTAAGAGAACAACCCAACACAGACAGAGTAGCTCTACAAAAACACAGTACACTTTTAAACATTCATCAAAAAAAAAAATACATTTCCTCCATTTAAGCCTACTGTTCTCATCTAACCTACACAATGAAACCAACTAAGACACCCATTTTAATGTTAATGTTGTATCCTGTCCATGTAAATTTAATTAGAATCAATGGGAGACACACCAGGTAGAGGGAGTCATGAAAAATCTCTCCAGGATGAATCTAATATTCACCTGTGGTTAAGGATCACATATATGTGTGTGTGTGTGTGTGTGTGTGTGTGTATACATACATATGTATGTATGAGCGTATTTATGTATGTGATCAATATATACATATATATGTATGTGTGTATGTATGTACGTATACATGTATATACAGGTATGTATATGCTTGCATGCCAGGGGCAGTAAACTTGTTCTTTAAAGGACAGTACTATAAACGCTTTGACCCTTGGTGTCATTTAGTATTGATTATAGTTTCTCTGTTTTGAGCTATGATCCCAAAGTAGTCATATACAACATGTAAACGCTACCTGTAGCTGGACTCCAATAAAGCTTCACTCATGAAGCTTTTAAACTTTTTAAAGCTTAAAGTTTACACAGCATATCCTTGTCAAAAATATTATTCTTGCATTTTTGTTCAGCCATTTAAAAATGTAGAAACCATTCTTAGACCACAGGCCTTGGGAAAACAGTGTGGTAGGCCACATTTTTCTAGGCCAGTTTACCTAATGAATTAAACTCACATCTTCTTTGTCGTTTCTGAAATATGCGGTCAGAGACAAGGATGTCTTTACAGTGAATTCACCACTTGGTTCAGCTCCTCTTGTCATGTCAGTCCAGCTACACAGAAAGCATTTCATCACCTGCGGAGAGACACAACCTCAAACCACAAATTTGATTTCAAAAATTAATACCCCAAATTTAATGATATGTACTTGTAGTAATAAATATAGATACATGGAACTTGGAGGAGGTATGGGATGAAGGAGATTAGGAGAACAAAATTGAAGATGTTGGGGACCAGTCACATTTCTACAAGCAAAGAGAGTTGACCATCTCTCCAGGTAGGGACACGTGCATGCTGGTAAAAGGGCCAGGTGCCTCACTCATCCTGGTAATTCACAGTAAAGGTCCACACTCCTCCTCCAAAGCTGAACCCACACTCGTGTACTGACCTTCCATAGAAGAGGTAACTTCCAGAGACAAAGGGACAACAGCTGTGGAGGCCGGAGTGGCCAGAGACTCCCGTCTTCTGGAGAGCTCGGGGGCACCCACATCAGCAGACACAGGAGAGGGGGATGGCATACCGTCTTCAGGCTCACCACTGCCTCTGGGGACCTCAACATGCTCTTGTGTCACCAAGGGTAATGTGGGGTCTGGCTCTTGTGTGGCCATTGTCATCTCTTGTGTGATGTCTGCAAAGGAGGGAAACATGTTTAAACAAACCAACTTACTATACATTAAAGCCACTTGGATGTTATAAATTGAAAATCAGCAAATACTGATATCAAAGTACCACCTTGTTAGCCTCTGTGGAAGTGGGGCTCCCCTCAGTCCCTTCAAAGCTCTCATATGCTCCATGTGCTGGCTCTGTTCTCACCCGAGTCTCTGCACGG
The DNA here is from genome assembly GCF_982192425.1 of Myodes glareolus. Taxonomy (NCBI): domain Eukaryota; kingdom Metazoa; phylum Chordata; class Mammalia; order Rodentia; family Cricetidae; genus Myodes; species Myodes glareolus. The sequence continues at coordinate 9,831,150 of NC_142037.1, forward strand.
TCTCCTGAATCTGTGGTCCTTGCCTGACTTACACTCTCAAATTTGGTGTCATCACTGTATAGTGAAGTTAAGATCCTATCTCAAATACTTTAAAAAAAAATCCAAACAGAAAGTTTTCAAGTTAAACAACATCTGGGATATTTTCATTGTTGTTTTCATTCTTTACATTTTCCCTCTTACCTTTTAACATATCTCCTACTCCCTGATGTGTCGGAGACTCATATTGAGAGGTAGAAACTTCAGTCTTTGAGAAAAGCATGGTCCTGTCCTCTAGGGTGGAGGCTGTGAAGCCTTCAGCACTTGGTAACAGTTTCACAGTGGAAACCTCAGGGTCTTCTGTCAGACTCGTGGGACTAAAAGGAATCTGATGGGCAAAGACTGGTGATCTCTCTTGCTCCAGTGCAATTACCAGAGCTGTCCCCAAAGGTGCCACCTTGTTAACCTCTGTGGAAGTGGGGCTCCCCTCAGTCCCTTCAAAGCTCTCATGTGCTCCATGTGCTGGCTCTGTTCTCATCCGAGTCTCTGCACGGTCTCCTGAATCTGTGGTCCTTGCCTGACTTACACTCTCAAATTTGGTGTCATCCCATTCATCTCTTGGGACAGAAGAAACCGGAACAGCTGTGCTGACACTCACTGTGACCTTGAGGTCCCCCAGAAGACTGTCAGCTGTTGGATCAATATTCAGAACATCCTCAGGGGTTGTCTCCAGGTATGTACCGGCAGTGGTCTGCACATTGTCATCTGATTCCTCCGAGGGCCTCTCCTCATCATGCTCTGTGTCTGCTGTGGAATCGACACCAGGAAAGGCAGTCGTCCTCTTGGCTGCATCTCTTTCAGCTTTCTCTGTTCTTGGACTGGCAGTTAGCATTTCTTTGGTATTTACATAGGATGAAGGTGTATTTCCCAAGCTAACTGCTTCTTGACTTTCAGTTGCAAACAACTGATTATCCACATACTTCGGGAAGTCACGTGTTACAACTGTGATCTTTTCTACAATGGGCTGGGTGCTAGAGCTGCTCTGGGGCCCCTCCTGGTGAGGATTAAGAGAAGTAGGTGGAGAGACAGCGATGATTGACAAGGCCTTGGACAGTCTCTGTTCAGAAGACATTCCTTCAAGCTGACTGGGACCATGCCTTTGTTCACTGGCTGAGACCGCTGGCTCAGTGGAAGAGTGAAGATCAGGGACGTTAGGATTCAAAAGTCCAGCTCCAGGGAGGTGGTGTTCTTTGTTGACGGAGAAGACTTTATCTAAAGGTATCACAGATGGTCCCAGAGATAGTGCCATAGGAGCTTCAGAGGATGTCTGCTGGGGCATGTGCTCTGGAGCAGAGGAGATGTTTTCTCTGTCACCTGTGTCCATCTTCTGGGACTGCTCTGCCTGTGCATACGCATGTGCCATCTCCCTCTTTTCCACTTTTGGGAAAGATAGACATTGTGTGGCTAAGGTGAGGAAGAGAACGCTACAGAAAGGCACAGAGCTGGGTAACAGAGTCAGTCTGCTCATAGTGGAAGAGAAATACAGGTTGCAGGAGTTGACAGTTCCAGCAATCGAATCCTGTAGAAAAGTAAAGCACAGCACACTGTCTTGTGGATATATTTTGTATGTAAGCTCCTTTAACTTAAGTCAGAAGTACAATATCTCCTTGACTTCCTCCCAGCGAAGGGAGATAGGAGGCGGCTGTTCTACTTCTTTGTCCTCTTGAGACACGGATAACCCAGTTCACTTTTCCCCTGTGAATTCTGCAGACAATTTAATTTAAAGTTCCCTAGAAAATGGTACACAAAATGACTGTAGAAATAGCACCATGTCTACAAGATGGAAAGTAAATGTTACAAATACATAAAGAACTCTTGTGTTTCTGTGGTCTGTGTGTTTGTGGCCCTAAAATTCATTTGAGATCTAATAAGGACGGTGTTGGGAGATGAGGCTTTTAGAGAATTTGGTCGTCAAGGCAGAGCACTGATTAATGAGACCAGGTTCCCTGTGAAAGAGCCCTCAGATATCCCCTTCCCCTCTTGCCTATCATGAGGGCACATAAATACTTGGCTTCTATGAACTAAGACCTAAGCAGATACCACATCTACTCTTGTCCTTAGCTTGGACTTCACAGCACCCAGAAATACAAAAGTTCAATTTGAAGAGTTTTGTTGTTCTTATACTGTAACTGGAGTTGTGTACAATTCCCTTCTTCTCCACATGCCCCAGTTATGGTATCTTGCTACAGTGGTCACAGTAGAAAGTTTGTTTTAAAATTTGATAAATATCAAGGCATATTAAAAATCAGCTATTTTCATGAGTTTAAAAGTTCATGTGAATGATTTTTCAGTCAAAATATAATGCACAGAGCCTCGAGTCTGGAGTCGCGGCCTTTCCCGCTCTCGTCCCCTCTCCTGCCGCGTCCCATCATGTTTGGCCTGCGGAGAAACGCGGTCATCGGTCTGAACCTGTACTGCGGCAGCGCGCGCGGCCGGCGGTTCTCCGGCGGGGGCGCGCCTGACGGCCGAGGAGGCCAAGACGCGGCGCGAGGGGGGAGGGGAGGCCGCCCTGCTGCCGGCGCTCGACCGCCGCCCATGGGCGCAGAGGACCCCGACGTCAGCGCGTCGGCCGAGAGGCGGCTGCTGCGGGCGCCCGGCCTCCTGGCCGTACCGCCGGAGGAACTGGCCGCGCTGGCCGCCGCCATCATGCCCGGCGAGGAGGAGCTGGAGGGCTGCGAGCCGGAGGCGCTCGGCAAGCGGCCGGCCGTGCTGCCCCTATGGGAGCGCGGGAGCGAGGCGGCCGCCGACGGCTCGCTGCCCTCCACGCCGCCGCCGGCCGAGGAGGAAGAGGAGGACGAGCTGTACCGCCAGTCGCTGGAGATCATCTCGCGCTACCTGAGGGAGCAAGCGGCCGGCGCCAAGGACGCAAGCCGCTGGGCGAGGCGGGCGCCTCGGGCTGGAGGGCGCTGGAGACCCTGCGGCGCGTGGGTGACGGAGTGCAGCGCAACCACGAGACGGCCTTCCAGGGCATGCTTCGGAAACTGGACATTAAGAACGAAGACGATGTCAAATATTTTTCTCGAGTGATGGTCCATGTTTTCAAAGATGGCGTAACAAACTGGGGCAGGATTGTGACTCTTATTTCTTTTGGTGCCTATGTGACCAAACATTTGAAGAGGATAAACCAGGAAAACTGCATCGAACCGTTAGCAGAAAGTATCACAGATGTTCTTGTCCGATCAAAACGGGACTGGCTTGTCAAACAAAGAGGCTGGGATGGGTTTGTGGAGTTCTTCCACGTACAGGACCTAGAAGGCAGCATCAGAAATGTGCTGCTGGCCTTTGCGGGTGTTGCTGGAGTGGGAGCTGGTCTGGCATATCTGATAAGATAGCCTTGTGAGTGCAATAGGTGTCTCTAAACTCCAGCCACCAAACCACGTGCTTCTGTGAAAACCAATGTATTTATGAAGTTGGACTTGCAGCTACCCTGGCTTTAACAATCCAGGAGTTCTACTCTAGCAACATAGCCAGAAATAAAGCAGGATTGTGGCCAACAAGAATAAATACATGGGAAAAGTGCTCCCTCTTGAAGAGTTACTATCTGAAAGAAGCGAAGTTTTCACTCAGCAGACTTTGGGAGGCCATGGAGGAGGACTTGTAGATTGGACAAAAGTGGTTAGATGGACAGACTTGATTTCCTTGTCCTGAATGGAGTGGTCAAGCTAGTCATAGAGCTCAATAAATATGCAGAATCCACCACTCTCCTGTAGTGTCGCAAGAAGCACTAACAATGACGGTCACCTGTGCAAGTGGATGTAAGCTGCAAGTAAGAAACTGACTAGAAGCCACAGGAGTGTACGAGAATGTGAAGGGAGGCGCGTGCGCCCCGCGAGCTCTCCCAGGTGTGCTTGTTGACAAAGCCCACGTGCTCGGGATGTGTAGGCCTTTCTACTTTGGCTTGGTTTGGATGATTCTGAAGTTTATTAGCCTAGTAATGGCCAAAAGTACTTGACTAAGGTTCACTAATTAGTTACAAAACTGAAAAGCCTCAATTTTTAAGAGAAACAACATATAAAATGTATGTATTTGTCTGTAAAAATTGTATATATTTTTACAGAAAGTCTATTTCTTTGAATATAAAAGAGGGAAGGCTCTGATTTAGTTTTTCTATACCCTTTTGAAAAGATTTGCAACTTGTAGTTAAAATCTATTTCTTACAGCTTTTTAGAACTTTGTCATGACCAGTACTAGAGTATACACAGAACCAGCTGCACGTGCACTGGCCGTAGTGGGGCAAATCAGATTCACAACTATGCAGGCTTAATTTTCCAGTCTGATTTTGTATCGCAGGTAGATGTAAGACATTTGATCCCCTGGTGACTTACTAAATTGTAAAGTGGTTTGAGAATGCAGGCTAGACTCATAACCATGGTGCTATTCACAGGTTTACTTGTTTAATACAAGTTTAAGCCTGGTGTTGTCAATAAAACAAGTATGTATTTCTTTTCTACTAATGATTGCCAAGCTTTTGTTTTGAATTTCTGTGTTGGTTTCTCTAGGTGTCCCACTGTTGTATAGAATTAACCTTTCTTAAATCCTGGCTTGTGATGCTCCCTCTGGTCCCTCTTCAGATAGAATCGGGGTCCACATTTCCTCCTTGGAACCCCCACCCTCACCTCCCAACTAGGAACTGAAGTCATCTCCCTCCCGTCCTGTCGGCAGAGCTTTGTCTCCTTAGAGGCTGGTAATACTTAGCTTTGAGGCCTGTGACCACCAGGAGCAGGTATGGGGTGCATCAAAAGTCACAGCTCCGCCTGTCCTGTGTTCCTGGAGTGAGTGTGCTCACTTAAATTTAGAGAAAGGGGGGTTTCGTTAAGCCTCAGTTATCTGAACGCTAACTGGTAAACTAGAGGAGTTTGTTTAAGCTATGGTCATTTGAAAGCTTCAGTCTCAGAGTGTGACCTTTAGTCAGGACTGCAGAAGAAAAGAGGCATGAATCAGATGACTAAGAATGCGATGGGGAAGAAGTGCCCTGCCTGTCCATCCCAGCCAGAGGTCATCTTGTTGGAGCTGTTTGTACCTATGTATTTATCCTTAATGGTTATAAATTGCTTATTTATGTTTATCTCTTGGAATTAAAAGCACTTTATGTAGTTTGACCCTACAGGTTAAGGTGACTAGAAGGCAGGCTCCCGTGTCCAGTTGTGGAAGTTTGTGTTTGTACCGGTCTGCTCCTAGTGGGCTATTCTGGTTCCAGGGCCCTGCAGACTTGGAGAGCCCAAGTGGTTGAGAAAAGGGGTTTATTCTGAGGGAGAAGAGGCCCAGTCCAAGTGCTGACTAGCTGCATAGTTGAGACACCCTCCAGAGTGAAGAGGGAGGGAGGGGCTGCTGGAAAGATGGCTCGCAGCAAACTCTTGTCTTACACTTCTCAGGGAAAACCATACCATCTTCAAGCATCGTGCACATTCTAGCTGGGGTGAATACCCTCAATCTGGTAGAACCAGCATTTTTAACACCTGTTCCCAAAAGGGTTAGGACCAACTACAAGTTAATGTGGGTTATAAAAAATGTGTTTCCCTAACTTCTGTTTCTTCTCTTAAGGGAAAAAAAAATAAACCTTTTTTTTCTCTCCAAAAAAAAAAATATAATGCACAAAATCTTCATATTCCAAAATTTCAAAATCAGAAAAGATACTTACACAATGTGAATATATATTATTTTTAAATGTTAAATTTGCACTTCTTGCTGCTTAGGCATGATTTATAATAATTAAATTTGTTATATTCTTCAAACAACTCATTCACATTACAGCTAAAACTACAACTATATATTAAAACCTCTCATTTCTTCCCACTTTAAAGTTTTGTAGCACGCTTTCTCCTTTTTGTTGTGTGGACAGTTTGATTTTACATCATTACAAATTTCCCAAATTTCAATCCCTAGTATAATAAGCAAAAATATGTCTAAAATAATACATGCCAATGCATGTTACCATTTGAGAGGTCACTCTAGTTTTGACTTACCAGAAAATACCTTACTCACAGCCAAGTGACACGTGCCTGCACACGGTTGGTGCTGATGTCACACTTTTCCTCGATTAAAAGAAAGAAAATGAAAGCTGTGGATCAAAAGTATCCAAGGGCAATGAGTCCACACCTTCAGATTTCTGTGTAGACAAACTGAACTAGGGAACTGGAAGGATGCTGAAAACACTAAAACCCTGATAATAGCTACACGAGTTTCTGGTTTGTTTCAGATCTGTTCAGGAAGCTATCCAGTCTTCTTTCCTTTGTTGAAATCTTACTAAAGATGCTAAAGCATGAAAGGGGTGCCCTGGGGGCTGGACCTGCAGCTCAGTGACAGAGTGACTAATTACCTGAAGGCCCTGAGTTCAAAACACAGAAAGGGCCTAAGAGCTTAGTCTACATGACTCTATGCCTCTAGATAACATCAGAGTAGCAGGAAACATCAAGGATTGTAACAGGGTTTAGAGGGGCATGGACCAGAATCAGGAAATCTTGTTAAAAGCTGAACAAATAGCTTCATTTCCCCCTTGAATAAAACAGGGCATTAACAAAACACACTTTGAGAATCCTCTGCTTCGATGAGTATATATTCATGTACTGTTACCATGAAGGAAAACTAAGAATGTTTCTGCAATTTCAGTATGTCTCCTTCAAAAAGTAGAGGTACCTACACATGCGAGCGAGTATTGTGCATTTTATTATTTGTGGTCTAGTTGGTTGAATGAAGAGTTTTATGGACAAATTAGATTGAGTGGAAAGGAGAAAAATGCAAAGGCTTAACTAGCCTCAGCCACCTTTCCAAACAGAGTTCTCCTTCAGGGTCTTTTTTCAATCTACATCTAGAGTTCTAAGGGTCTGAGTGCAGGGAAATCTGCCTCCGCCCTAAAGGGTGGTGCTTCTGTGATTAAGTGCTGGGCACTTGTTCCCCAAATCCAATTACAGCAGAGAAAGTTGGGGTGAGCCACAAGCCTTTTTTGTGTCTGTGTACTGAGGCCATATGCTCCTTTTCTCCACTTTTGCAAGCAACTTCTGAACTTTAGGAGAAAGTAAAATAATGGCGGTACAAATGGCAGCAGCAAGCAGTCTGCTGCTCGGAAAGTAATAGATGAGTTCAAATCCATTCATCTTCCAGGCCCATTGCACATCCAATTCCCCTCTTAGGAGTTAGCATCAGACAATGGGAATGGCATGACATTGGAAAATATGAATGAAGGAGTGACCACAGTAAGGTTGATGGCAATATTCTTAACCCCACATAAACCATATTTTGTGGTCTCTGGCCGTTTTTTTCTTCCCTCTACAATCTACCCTCTATGAGGCTAAGTGCTCAGGAGAGAGGAAATGCTGGGCAAATAATTGTCTGAAAAGTCATGAATGTCCTTAGGCTACTCCACTGGGAGAAGAGAAAAGAGGGAATATATCACTGCTTATGAGCATCTGTGTCTCACACTAAATTTTCCCAGTCTTCAGAATACACAAGGAAGAAAAGGAAGGAATGCCTCTCTTACTGTTCATCTTGCATCTCTGGGTGCTGTCTTGCTGTGTTTCTCAATAGCTGTTAGTTCTTGACAAACTAACCAAATTCCTTCCAAGTAGTAGATGTTAGCTCCACCTAGCTTAAAAAGCATTTCTTAGAAAGCTAATCAGTATCACCTTGTCTGTCATTCCCTATCAAGCTTGCCTAATGGCTTGGCTGTCCTCTGAGCAATTTGCTGCATTTCTGCCACCGGTGTGTGGGCAGATAAGCTGTTCTGTCAAGCATTATCTTTCACAATCTTAAATAGACACAGTCCAGGATCTGTTTCTTTGTCAAGCCTGAGCATAGTCAAGCATCAAAGACCATTAAAAAAAAATAGTACTACTGTAGCCTTAGACTTAGCCATCAGGTTTTGCAAACGCTTGCTCACTGTGTTCTCAGCTGAGATAAAGACTGTTAATGCTTCACACAACTAAGTGGATATAAGAAAACCCCTACTCAGTCATTGTCACCAGCACCATCATTGCCACCACACCCATTATATTCTATTAAAGGGTAAAGGATAGAAAAAAATGACTGGGGATATGAGAGCAGTTTGAAAAACTTAAGTATCATGTAAAGTAGGACCTATCAGTACCACTCTGAAGTACAAGTTCCCAAACTACAAATATGGGCCAATCTAAAGTATTTACAGCACAACACAGTTAAATGTGGAATATTTGGTTTTCACCCAACCTCCCTTTTAAAATTTGCAATACTGAATCCTGGCTCTATTAATCCAGCTATGGTTCTTTGGATTAAGTCAGTACACTCCTGATTCAATGTGATATTGGCAACTGTCATTGTCTCTAATACAGAGTCTAAGAACAGGGCTAGATCCATCCTCTACTGTAAATTAAAGAGTTGAGATGACAGAGGATCCTTTCAGCAACCTGTCCCATCACAGTGGACCAAGAAAGAACAAAGCAGTTGCAGAAGTGTGTTCCCCAAGAGGTGCAGCAGTCCAGGCCAGTGCTGACTGAGAAGAGATGAGTGTGCAGGTCAATTACAAGCAAAGCGCCCTCTCCACTCCACAGATCATAACTGAGTTCCTCATATTGCTTCTTTCCTGAGCTACGGTTTATTTGATGATGCAAACAAACAAAATATCCATGCTTTCCCCTCTCAGAATATCATCCTATCCTTGGTAAGAGGAGCTGGCCTTGATGATTAGAGAATTACATTCAAGTTGTAGCTGAAGCTTGGGCAAATTACTACAAAAACAATATTAAATGGAGAAACAGAGGTAAGGAGACTCCTGCTGCTCCATCATCAGCACCACCTGTAAGATCATCATAAGCACGTTCTTTCTTCAAAGGCAGAAGACAGACAAAACCAAGTGACCGCAAACAAGATAGTAGTTTGAAGAAATATAAATATCATAAAATATAAAACATATCAGCACAGTTTCAATACACACGCCCCTAAAAGTGCAAAGATGGGACAATTTGGAGCATCTACAGAATGAGTCAACTCTGCAATATTTATTCTTCACCTAACTTCCGTTTTCAAATTTTCGGTGCGGAATCCTGTCCTGCGCAGTTTCCTTCAGCAAGCAGCTGCTTCCATGTCAGGCAGTTCTTATCAATGGCCAATATGACACTTTATTTCTCTCTTTTGTGATTCAAGAAACTCATTCACTTGGTGAGATCTCTAGGCACTAGTTGGCCTTTACAGAAAAGCCAAAAGAAGTTTCACAGTTTTCTCATTGGCAATAAATAAAGTCAATATGAAAAAAATAAAACTGACCACACATATCTTAACTGAAAAATATGCTTTTATCTTAGAGAATAAACCCAGACTACCTGTGAAGGGATTCTTTGCCTGTGCTAGAACAAACAAAATTCAGTCAACAAAAATGCAATGCACCAAGCATGGTGGCCCACACCTTTAGTCACAGCACTAGAGAGACAGAGGCAGGCAGATCTCTCTGAGTTCCAGGACAGCCTCATGTTTGCATCTGTGTCTAAATCAGCTGGGGCTACATAGTGAGACCTTATCTCAAAAAGAAAAAGAGAAAGAAAGGAAGGAAGGAAGAAGAAAAACGAAAGCCATATACAACTTGAAAAGTAATATTTGAGCTCCTGAATAGGATGGGGCACATCAGCAATTAACAGGTAAATTTTATCATAGAAGATGAATTCATCTTCCTCATTTTTATTCTATATATATAGAATTATATATATGTAATTATATAGTGTATATATATATATATATATATATATATATATATATATATATATATATACTCTTAGCACAAAAATGCTCCTATAGTGGTAACTTTTCCCAGTGCAACAGTTCAGAAGTAAGCACCAACAACTTTGCTGCTGTAGCTACCTTAGACTTGGTGAGCCTTGGGAATTTTGCAATCAATATTAGCACTGGTCATGCATGTGGTTCATTATTACAGTCAATGTAACAAATTCAACTTCATCTACACAGGCAAACCAGACAGCTTTAATCTTTCCTCTGCACAACAGAACCAGTGTTCTGTCACTGTGGAACCTCCCTCCCAGGACTCTGAATCTTTCTGAATGATGCTGCTAATGATTTGCTGGCTTCGGTGCTGTAGCTGCCAGCACAGAAGATGCTTAACTGAGGGAGATGCACACAGGAGCTCAATAGATGACTTGTGATCAAGGAAAAACACAGAAAGAAGGGGAGGCAGACAATATCTGACCACGTGCATTGGTCCTCAGTGAAGAGTTCTTTCAGAATTCCGTGGGTGGTTTGTGAACTTGCCTTAACTCTCCTTAAGTTTCAAAAGGAAAACATTGGAGGCACTTGAAGCAGCCTTCTTTGCGATCTTCCACAAGAGATCTGCATTTTAATTTGGTACCCAAATTTTCTTTCTAAGTAAAGAAAGGAATGTCTCATCTTGGAAAGCTCCAAATTCTCCAGCATCCCATTTTGGCTGACCACTTGCTTAGCTAGAGTTTTATCTTCTACATGATTATCATGTATGTTGCCTGGACTCTGTCAGTGACAGAGTCACAATGCAACATGCAACACAATGCAACATCTCTGGACCTCAGGACGGTGCCTCTGTGTTATACCTCAGTATTAAATAAGCAGAGCAGCAAACTGGGTACCAAATTCAAAAGATGGTGCAGGGATCTCTCCTGCTGAGCCCCCAACTGCCCCACTCCCAGGCTAAGGATTGAGCAGAGGGGAGGTATGCCCACCGTGGGACAATGACAGGAAAAGCCTTAGCACCACGCCGCTACAGCTTCTACTAAGGCAACTCCACTTCCATAAGCAGCTGGATCAAGGAGGGACCCTGTGGCTGTGACACCTCTGGAGATCCTGCCCCCCGCTGCTCCTATTCACATCCTGGGCTTCTAAGGCAGCTCTCTCTGTACCTTCAGAGAAGACACCAGAGTACTGTTCCTATCAGAGCAGGAATTTCTCTGGTGAGTGTTAAACAAGGGGCCTTCAGAACCCTGTTGCAGAGTGGTCCCTATGGGAACAGAGGACATCTTGATGGATCCCCTAAGGAGATTCTTAAAGGTACTCCAAAAGAAATGTGTTCCTTTCCTATCATTCAAGGAGAAAATAAGAGTTATTAATGAGTACTGGTTCCTGACTCTTGGCTTCTCACACAAAGCAAGGTACGACATAGACCACTGAGCAGCCCCACAAAAGCTCTGAAAAGTGCTGTGATCCCTTGAATCTGAAGATTCTAGAATAAAGTAAGTTTGGTGACTTAAGACAGGGATGCCCATGTCTACCATCCTTGATACTCTCAGGGACTCAATCTCCCCTTTTCATTCCCCTATTTGTGAAGACAGAGAAGTGTCTGGAATCTGAGCTTCAGAATGGGTCACATAACATTTTCCCTCACCTCTGAGTCTTATATGAACTCGCTTCTACAGGAAGGCCATTTAAGTCTCAGTGGTGTGCGCAAACATGCAAGTGTGTTGTGTACACTCCTCTATGTGGCTATTTGAAAACGCTTGCTCATCTTTGGCTCCCACAATTCCTACTGTGCAAGAGTAGACACTGCCATCTTATTAATCATACCCCTCTTCATAACAGAACAGTTCTGTATTTTTTGAAAGATAGCCAAAAATGGTTTTTGAGTAGAATATGATTAAATTTGATGGATGAAGGAAATCTGGATTCTATGTGTGTTTAAGTTAATACATAATGAATTGTGTGGTAACCAGATGTCCGGTCAGGTCAGCCGCATCCAACTTAGTTAGGTTTCAGCATTTTCTTTTAAAGTCAGTGTTTTGAAAATTAGGTCATGGCTTCTCATCAAATAACGTTCTATAGTATGGGAAGGTCTCAGCTCGCACACAAAAATGGGTCAAAATAACCTAAGTTCTGGTAACTAAGGGTACTGGTGGAAACCACCTGAATGGTGGATGTTGAATGAAAAGACAAGGCAATATTCGCAACCCCCTTACATTCAGGGCCTGACCCACACACACGTTTTATCTTTGGCATCTTTGGTTTTTGTGTATATATCACTTGCTATGGCACCCCCAAGCCAGAAAAGCATACTGTTGCTTGTTAGACCAGCTTAACACTGTCTCCATAATAGCTCTTTCCCACAGGAATGTTCTTCTCCCATTTACAGCAAATTACATCAGCAGTGTTTTAAAACTAAAACCATCTTTTTGGACCTCACTTATAATAGTCCTTTATCCTGTCCAAAGTGGTCGGCACTGCTTTAAAACAGTCTAGTGGATATGGTTCATCTCATCAGCTGCTGGTGGTTCATGGCTGTGTTAAAAATCTGTTCTCCCCCACCCCAACATACATAGATGTCTGTGTACTACGTACATGCATTGCCCGACATGGTCAGTGGGGGCCACTGGGCTCTGACTCTGACTTTCTGGAGTTACAGATGGCTGTCATCTGTCCTTTTTGGTTGTTGGGAATCAAGCCCAGGTCCTCTGGAAGAGCAGCCACTGTTGCTAACTGCTGAGTCATCTCTCCAGTCCCTTCCTGCTCATTTTAATAAAAGTCTCATTCTACATACCAAGCTTTTATTTTTATAGCTTCTTCCATGATTGACATTTGTATAATTACTGTTTGTTTTGCTTTTGAATTTGGGTAATCTAATTCCCTTCTGACTCAAAAGATTTTTTTTTTTTTTTTGGTTTTTCTAGACAGGGTTTCTCTGTGGCTTTGGAGCCTGTCCTGGAACTAACTCTTGTAGATCAGGCTGGCCTTGAACTAACTAGCAAGAACTAAGAACTCAGAACTGACAGATCTAATAAAATGCAAGATTCCTAGTGAAATTTCATTTCTGATAAACCTCTTGTAATTTCAGCATAGTTTGCCTTAAATGTTGAATCAGCTATACTGATGTTATTTATATTAATTTATAAAGCATTTTATTTCATGTGTTTGTATGTTTTACCTGCATGTATTTATGTGTACATTACTTGTATGCCTTGTGCAGAACCAAGAAACTAGGAGGCATTGGGTTTCCTAGAGTTACAACTGGTTGCGAGATATTTGTGGTTGATAGAATTGAACCATGGTCCTCTGGAGGTGCAGCAAGGGACCTGAGCTACTTAATCTTTTCTCCAGGTCATATAGTAAAACTGTTTTTAATTGTTTACCAGGGGATTATCTGTGCATACTAGTGTTAAAAATTAGATATAGTTCATCAAAAATTCAAGTTTAACCGAGAATTCTCAAAATAGTTATTTGCTGACTCTATCAAAACCTAAAATTCATGCCTGAGCTTCTTGCCTTATTTGATAATTCTCTGGCTTCTATAGCCAACCCCAAAAATTTCTTTATAAGTGAAGGAGCAAAATCTTGTGTGACTTACAACATTTGTTTTAAACACGTACTGTTTCACCTCTTGTTCAGTTTTGTCTTCAGGGTCTGAACTCCCTGATTCAACTGAAATAAATGAAGTTTTGACCTTGCCCTGACAAGATGAGAGTGTGGAGGGCCGAGGCAGGTACAGAGTGAAACAAATGTCTAAACCAGTGCAGTCCTTTGAAAGGAATCCTGTGAAGATAACGTCTGAGGCTGACACATTTTCATGCACAGATCTTCGTCTATTCGGCAGCCATGCCCTTGTGAGGTGAGTTCTAACAGTACCTTTTAGAAAGTGTGATCATCAAATGGTCATGTCTTTCAAGGAACAGATTCTTTCATACCAAAGTGATTTTGGAAACTGTTGAAAATGGTGTCTGTGACATATCTTTCATCTTATGCCCATTCTTGTCTTTTGTTTTTCAAACAAATCAATGAATCTCAGAGTTAATCTTTTAAACAATGGGTATGCCATATTTATTAGTGAAATTTGCTTCCCCCCAAAAAAAAAAAACTTTGATCCAATTGCAAACAAGAAGTTGTTTGCAAAGACAAACAAACTCAGGATCAATAAATTACTGCGTTTCTCATGTTTTCTGAGATAAAGTCTTTCTTTGTAGCCCAGATTTATTTGTCTGAAACTGAACGTACTCTTGTTTCAGCCTCTCAACTAGCATCACAGAGGTAGTTGATCCATTTGGAGATCCAGGCAGCGCTGAGTAGTGATGAAACATTCTCAGCTTCCTCCATAAAAGTTTTGAGAAGAGTTACAGATATGCAGAGACTCCCAAATAGATTTACTAGAGTGTTCCTTTTTATTATCTGCCTTCAAACAAACATGGCGATTTTGGTTGTCTAATTGACTACATCTGGAATTAAATTAAATCCAAAAATGTCTGGTCACACCTGTAAGAGAATATTTGCTCAATTGAATCACTTGAAGTAGAAAGATCCACTACTACTCTGGGTCTTTGGAGTGGGGAAGACATAGCATTAATCCAGGTCTTGTGAGGTGGGGACCAACCTGTAGTCTGGACCACACATTCTTTCAGGAGCCTATATAAAGTTCATGGAAGAAGGGAGCCTCTCTTTGCCTGCTTGCTCTTGCCCTTGCTAGAACCTCCACTCCTTTACTATAATTAGAGCCTGCTTCTTCAGGATTCCAACATATACTGAACACTGGCTGAGACATTCAGTCTTGTGTACATAAAACTACTTGATTCTTGGACCTAGCATTCATAGGCAGCCATCATTGGAATAACTAGACTACAGCCTAAAAGCATAATAAGAAATTCCTTCTCTATACACACAGAGAGATTCACTCTATAAATTCTGTTAATCTAGAAAATCCTGACTAATACAATTGCTCATCTTGCTTTTAAAGAATAAAAGTCAAATGTTAACACCAAGCTCAAGCTATCCAGATGTCTAAGAGCACATTCCACCCACAACAGGTAGACTGTGAAAGCTCAGTCTGAGCAATCCAGGTGTCTGTGAACATTCTCCTATTCCCATGCTGCTTTCAATCAGAATAATATCAAAATGTAAATATATGTTTATAAATATTTCAATGTAGAATGGAATTCTCACTTGGAGAACTGAGAAAGCAGGAATGGAGGCCAGCATGAGTTACAAATAAACAGAAGGTAGGAGTGGAGGAAGAGAGAAGGAAACAAGAAAGAAAGGAAGAAGATGGAAGGTGAGAAAAAGAGAAAATGGGTGCTATAAGAATTTTTCTTCTTCTATGCAGCATAAATTCTTTCAATTACTATCTGAATAAATCTTGGATAATTGCTTAGGTAAATAATTTTAAAATTTGCTGTCTTACCTAAGTATTAGCTAATATGCAAGGAATCATTCCACATGAGTTATGCTTCTTTTCATCACTGAATCTAACTCCATGATCAGTCAATCAGCAAGTGGTTTTTTTGATCTGCAGAAGTTATGGAGTATAATGCAAGAGTATGCTTAGAGAGCTTGAATTGATTAGAGAAGAAAAGGTCATCTATTAATAAACATTATTAATTCTACACAGTGTCAAATTTCCCATCTTCTTCATTTCATCTTCTCTCTTCATCCTAGCTCAGGGAAGAACCATCTGATGAAGTCCGGGTGGAACACTAATGTCTTATTACAGTTAAGTGTGTAAAGCTGCCTTCCCCTAGAAAGGAGCTCCTTGAAGTGAGGCCCTGTGCTCTAAATAGTCTCCCATCTCTCACAACACCTACAACAGCACCTGACAGCTGCTGTCCAAAAGGGCTCGATGACGAATTCCGCCCAGGAGATCACAGCAAAATAGGTGTGGACGGCTGTAGTGCTCGTGCTTTACAACGGGAATCTGAACTGAGTTCTATGGCAGGTGAAGGCCACTGTGGCCAATCTCAGCATGAAGACTCTTAATGCCTGACAAAGGAGATCGGTTCAGGTAGAAGTGGCTCTGACACATGGGTTTTAATTAGCTTTTTTTTTTCTTTCCATTTTATGAAAGGAGATTGGTTCATGCATATGTGTGTGGTGTCTGAAACCAGAGAACAAAGCCATCTGTTGTCTTAATTCCCTTTCTGACCATAAGTCTGTGATCTTTTTTTATTGATGTTTAAAGACTAGCTGTGCATGAACAAGAAGTACTCCATGTAGAAGACGTTAAAAGGGCTTGGGGAGAAAACAGAAGAAAGCCTTGCTTCAAGCTGAATCCAGGATTCAAACACTATGCAGGCTCAAATCCTTTGACACAGCCAAAGCAATACTTTGTTTTATTTGTTCTTTCTGAAGATCTGAAACATAAAGTAGACATAAAACGTTCACTTCACAGAATCAGATCAAAGCAATTCTTCTCTAATTTGTTTACAAAAAAATAATGCCAAGGGATGAAGGGGGAGACTTCCTTGGAATCAGAATGATTGAAAGCCTGTCTCATACCAAGATAATTATTTACTTTGGGAAGTGTCTAACACATGAGACATCCACACAAAGGGGCAGATAAACTTGTCCCCCAAGAGTCCCAGCAAAGGCAAATGGAGTGGTCACATGACAACCTTCCTTCCTCTCCCTCCTGCTTTTAGAAGCTTTCTGTGAGTGGGATTCAGGCAGTGACATATTTTCTTCCCTTCTCTTGTAAAAGGCACTTTAAGGCACTCACGGTTGTAGCTTCTGCTCAGCTTATGACACTCTTCCCACATCATGTTCTGCTGAGTTCAGGAAACAAAACAACAAACAAACAAAAATCTCAGCCAAAGTCTCTCTTGTTCCTCTCCATTTTCCGTTTTGATTCTATTTCACTGATTCCTTTTCTTGTGCTCCACTGACTTCCCAGATTCAAACTTTGCTAATTCTTACTTTTAATGTCTTCTCCAGTGTATGCAGAGGAATGGTTGAGCAAGTTGGTCCAATCCTGACTTTCAGAGTCTTTAATTCTGTAGTGGAATAGCTGACCCCTCACGTCTTTTCTGGTGTTAGCCAGGAGAGCTCTGCAGAGAGCATGCGCAGATGGGCGTGGATCAGAGAACAGGGTTTGGTCCTGGATGATGGACACCATTGCCACATGTCTCACTTCATCCTTTCCCTCCCCCTCTTACTTTGAAAAGGTCATGGTTTTAATGAGTGCCTAATTTCAATCTATCAGGCCAGTGTTCTCGAGAAACTAGAAATGGCGATATTTCTTTTCTTTTCCTTCCTTCCTTCCTTCCTTCCTTCCTTCCTTCCTTCCTTCCTTCCTTTCTTTCTTTCTTTCTTTCTTTCTTTCTTTCTTTCTTTCTTTCTTAATGTCAGCCCACAGAAATCACTCCTAACAAAACCAGCTTCAGCTTTGGCAGAGAGTATGCCATAATTAAGGTGAGGATGTGGGCTTTTGCTTAAATTGTCAAGGGAGTTTGCTTGACTTTCTTTTTCAATGGAGAGCTGAGCTGAGAGAACAATGTGGTAAGCTGTTTTAGTTCTCAATTTCTGGGGGAAAAAAGAAAAAAGCTTTTCAGGAATAATAGCGACTGGAAATTCAGGTTCACTGCAATGACAGTTTCTACCTTCTGTCTGCCATGTTTGAATTCACACACACACTGCCTGTGGACAGTGGATAAATGGATATAGAGTGCCTAGTTGTACAAAATAGTTAATATTAGCTGCACAATTTCACACTTCATAATGGCTAAAATGGTGTATTTTGTGTTATATATGTAGACATTCTCTCTCTCTCTCTTCCTCCTTCCCTCCCTCTTTCTCACTCCTCTCTCTCCAAGTATCTGATTCTGCCTCAAAGACATGGCCATTAGCAGCGAGTTATATCCTAAGGCAAGGGAGAGGGGACCTACTGACTACCAATCATAGCAGCCCCAAGTACTGTGAGTCAATGGAGAAGAGCTTGACACTGCACTCTGGGTTGCTAGTCTGAGTTTGCCTCATGCTCGACTGATACAGCTGATTTGTTCAACTTCTAGATTCTGACTTTTAAGATCCTAGGAGCGATAGAAAACTGGAATAAGTTCCTGGGTGGCTGAGACACAGCAACAAAGAAGTACTCTATTTGGTGTCTGTTATCAGACTCTGAAAACAGCGTTAAGAATTTGGCTTCTGCCACTGGCTGGAAAGCTCCTGGCTGAGATTACATAGAATCTTTGTCCTTTCTCCACAAGCTCAGACAACTGTGCTACAGTGTCCCCGTGGATTCCATCTGTGCAGTTAGCCCTGCCCCAGGCCTGGGGAACAATCAGAGAGCCTGTCTTCTGCTGACTTGGCGTTAGGTCACAGTGACTCAGCGCCACGCGCCAGCTGGTCCTCCAGAGCTGACCTTGCTCTTCTCTCTATCCTGTTTCAAATTGAGTCTTTTTGTCACCAAACTCCTATCTTCTCCTTGTTAGTTTACTTAGGGAATGTTCTCTTAAATCTCGGCCTTAGGACAAATGTTTCTCTGCCTCCAACTCAATGATTTTGATTGACAGTACTCAGTCACAGGGCATTTATAGGCCTCATTCTACTCCCCAGGCCTTCCCCATTCACAGGCTTCCTCCAAATAGTTAAGCTTCTACTATTACACACGCTTTCTTAGGATAAGGGTATAGCTTGGAAGTGCATGCATAGTGTGCTTGTCCACAACACAGTAATAATAGATAAGCACCCTTTTCTCTCTACTGGATCTCAGTGTTTGGTGCCTTCCTTGCAGACCGAACTCCTGAGGTTTTCCCCCCTTCCCATGAGCATTTCACTCCACAGATTCCTCCTGGAACCTGCAGCCAGCGGTGTAGGACCCTTGCTCAGACTTGAACCCCTCTACTGTTTTTGTTTTTGTTGATGTTGGCTTTTTTTTATTCCCTGGTCCTAGGCTCTGTCCAGATGTCTGAAAGAATGCTAGAACACCTCCTGCTTTTTGCTAAGCCCAAGAAGGAGCATGGGAAAGGCATTAACTGTTTCAAGTCTCCTTGGTGATCTGGAATTATCTGAGGCATTACAGAAAGCACTTGATGGAGGAGATTATTTTCATTATTTGTTTTTGGATGACTGTGACCCAGGGGGGCAAGGTGAATTGCCCAAGATAAATGCAGCCAATAGATGCAAGAACTGGTTTATATCATATTGACTCCAAAGTTTCTGCTGTTAATTTTTTGTCATGAAGGTCTAGACTGTTCCAATAAACAGATTTCAATATTCCTTCCATGCTCTGTCCTCACTTCATTCAGTCTGCTGTGCCAGGTGGGAATTGGAGAGCAGGTACCTCTCCTGGTTTGCATGGACTAGCATTTTCGTTGTGTATCAGTGTTGGTATAAAGTACATTTTCTTCCTCTTTCTCTCTCTCTCTTCCTCCCTCCCTCCCTCCCTCCCTCCCTCCCTCCCTCCCTCCTTCCCTTCCTTCCTTACTTCCTTCCTTCCTTTCTTCAGAGTCTCATTTTCTAATTAACACTCTCCTTGATCATCTTTTGATGTTCCTGACTCAGCCTCCTAAGTGTTGGGATTGCAGGCACGGGCTACTATGCCGAGCACTACTCATTTAATATTTTCATTTATTATAAATTCTCTCTGTGGAGGGCAAAGGTAAAAGTGAGTATTTTAGGTTGCATATTGATAGCAACTAAAATCATATCAGTACTTTAAAAAACAAGATTCCAGTGTACATTTAATCTCAGCACTTGAGAGGCAGAGGCACATGGAGCTCTGTGGGTTCAAGTCTATATGGTGAGTTCCAGGCCAGTCAGGTCTATATGGTGAGAAATTATGTCAGAATACATATCAGAACACAAGAAAGGAAAAACAAAGAAAATGAGACACAATGAAATGTCTGACAGACTAAAGAGAGTGAGGTGAAGAGCTACAATGCATAGCCATTGGCCAACAATGATTCCCATGCTTTCTGCAAATCAAACCTGTTTTGTCTTATCAGAAGAAGAAATTTAAACCAGGGTACAGTGTTAAACTCCAGCAAACACAGCACAGGAGGGTGGAGGCAGGAGGTCAGGAATTCAAGGCTATCTTCAACACGACAAATCTGAGACCTGTTTGAGATGGCCCTGCAGAGTTGCTGCTTCACAGAAGAAACTGCCAGACTTTCTGCAGGACATAGAAGAAAGTGACTGACAAACTGCCTAGATAGGTAAGAAAGCCTTTCCAATTTCCTGCTTCATAGGAAAGTCTGTCAGATACTATGAGCCTGCAGGCTGACGATGGATGCCCCAATGTTACAGAAGAATTTTGTGTGACTGTTCAGATAGCAAGATGGCTCTGTCAATTCTAAGTTTTGGAAGTTGCTTACAATGCACTTCATGCAATATTTACTAAGGTAATATTATATCCTTCTGGGGTCTTTAAAGAGTTGAAAACAGATAGTTATTATTTTCCTTAGTTATGATAAAAGATAATTAGATATGAAACTTTACACTCACAAAGATAAAATAGATATTATATTTTCTTTAATTTGACAGATACAAATAGACTAAATATTGTTACTATAATTCTTGTTTGAACCTGTTTTGTTATATGTAATTTTACTATGTTAAAGTTAAAACCTTCCTTTTTATTTAGACAGAAAAGGGGAGATGATGTGGGATCCTTTTTATTTAGACAGAAAAGGAGAGATGATGTGAATATGTTTTATTACCATTGGTTAATAAAGAAGCTACTTAGGCCTATGGCAGAGCAGAATATAACCAAGCTGGAAGAGACAAAGAGAGAGTAGGCAGAGGCAAAGAGGCACCATGTATCCACTAAAGAAGAAAGACGTTAGAACAGAAATTTACCCTGTAAGCCACAGTCTCGTGGTGATACACAGATCAATAGAAATGGGTTAATTTACGATGTAAGAGTTAGTTAATAAGAAACTAAGATAATAGGCCAAACAGTGTTATAATTAATATAGTTTCTGTGTGATTATTCAGGTCTGGGTGGCCAGAAAACGACAGAACAATCTCTTTGTTTGTGTGTGTGTGTGGTGTGTGTGTGTGTACATGCACATGCATGTACATGTGGATACATGTTTTTATGAGTATACACGTGTGTTGACTGAAGGTCAATGTTGTGTATCTTCCTCTATCACTTTTTAGTTTTTGAGCAGGGTTTGCCACCGAACACTCAACTCATCAGCTGGCTAGAACAGCCAGCCAGTAAAACACCAAGACCCAATTTTCTCTGCCTTCTGATGCTGGGTCTACTGGCAGGCATTGCAATACTCTGCTCCCTCACCCCCGTGGGAAGTCAGAAATCTGAACTCAGATCCTGTCTGTAGAACAAGCACTTCACCCACTGCACCATGTCTTCACTGCTTGCTTTATATGGTTAAAATAAAGAAATGGTCAAAGAACGATTTTACAAACTGCACTGCTTGTTTTTTGCCATGTGAAGACATATCAGTTTTCCCCACAATGCTGTAAAAGGTGCTGAATAATAACAGCAAGCTTCAAATGGAATGCACTTAACAAATGTGCCTCAGCTACTTAGTGGGTAGGTTCTAAAATTATTATTATTATTTTTGTTAAACAGCTTAACTTTTATTGACCTCCCAGTTTTTTAAAAAAAGTTAAATGTCACACCTCTAAGTTGATGTACTATATACAGATTGTGCAGAATGAATATGAAGAGATACAAATTAGTATCGATTAGATACCCAAAAGATCGATTAGAGTCATCTTCATAAATACATATGAATGTCTTATGAAGAAAGAGGGACTTCCAGGTTTTCTGAGACACTTTCCAAAGTTATAGAAGGCACAAAATATACATCATTGTGAATATACACATTCTAGACTTCGTGCTTTTGATACAGCCCAAAGATTTGGCTCCGTGACTATTATAAAGCTAAATATACTGAATGAGATTCTGTTTCTCAGGTGAAAAAGACAGACCTATAAACATCAAGTAGATAATTACCCCAAAATATAAAGAATACAAATACAAGCACTTTATTTTAAAAATCAAACACAAAAGATTGTGTAAATCCAAAAGTGTTAACTGCTTTCAAGATTCTATTTTGGATTATTTAGTACCCATACAAGTTTGTTACAGAAGCTTATGCATCACTAGTCTCTATTAAAGAAAATGATTCTAAAAAACTAATATGGTTTTCAGTATTTAAAACCTCATTATAAAAGCCTAGAGAGACCAATAATAACCAATAGTTTCAAAAGATAAACTAAAGACTCTTAGGTGTAATCAACTTTACCAATGTTTGTCCAGGTCTGTTTAATATATACATAAAGAAAATATATTCACTATAATTTCTCATAAAATAACAAGTAAGGAGTAGATGTAGGAGAGGTATAAGGGGAAAGAGAATTTAAAAAGTCCTTTCCTTCTGTAACTTTTACTTCAGTATCATCAAAAAGCAACCACTTACCCTTGTACTCCTTTAAGCGTTACAGTATGTATGAAATTTTGTTCTCAAATCCATTCATGTTAATGCCTGTTTGTCACTGGATTCCTTGTTTCTGTCAGATTTGTGGGTCCCATTAGTATCATTAGTTTCAGAACTTCTGTTTTCAGCAAATGCTGTCTGGGCAACATTACCAGGATCAGACTCTTTGTTGTACGGCTCATAACCTGCTTTGCTCTTTTGTCCTCCAAGAAGTCCAACTTCTACATTTTTTTTTGTTCAAAACCTTACTTGGCTGGATATTTCCGCAAACTCTAATTGATACTTCATCATCGTAATTTTCAGTCATTCCCCTTGCTTCCTCATTCAGTGGCTCTGACTTACCTATCTAGCACATCTGATCAACCACAAAATTCCCTTTATCTAGTTCCAGACTGTTAAGGTCAGTGACTTTAACATAAGCAGTATAGTGCCCACTGCTAACGGCAATGCCACTGAGTATCACAACAGCAAATAATCCATAGCTGTCATTAGTTGACTTTGTGCTCCATTCTTCTAGTGACAGTTTAAGAGGTGTCAATAAAGGAGTGTTGATCCGGCAAAGTCCACCACCATCACAATCAAACTCCAAGCCACTAGCAGCAAAGCACTTCAAATGGATAGTGATAACTTCAGGCATTTTATCAAATAAGAGACTTCACTCTGCTTCCGTATGATGATGGCAATTTTCACAGAAATATTTGTCTTCCCCTACAATTCTTTCCACTGAAGCAAATTGTGAAATTGCCCATCTCAAGGTCTTTATTTCTGTTTTTTGGCTCTGGAGAAATTTCAGAGCTCTCCTCAGCTTTAGAAAGCTCATCTTCTTGTACCGGGACACTGATATCCTGGAAATCATCTCTTCTTTCTGTTAAGCTTTCACATTACAAACAGCGAGTCCTTGATACTAGCTGACTAGTACAAGTTCAAAGCCAATTTGTTCTGCACCTTTGTTTATGGACCTCACACAACTGGCGGTCACAGGTGTGCCACTGCTTCCTGGGGAGTCGAGTTACCACCATTAGCTGTAAAATCACCTTCCTGTTTCCCTGGGTTCTCTACAAGATCAGACTCATTTTCTTTAGATTGTCCTTTGGATCACTGGTTTGTTGTTATTTTCCCCAGACTACAGAATTTAGAAAGAATGCTGGGTTTCTTAGTTGTAGACTTTAGCCAATTTATTTTAACTTTTGATTTCTTTTGAGAGGGTCTTACACTCTCATTTTCAGAAACACACTTGGGGATGATGGTAGGAGAAGCCTCCAATGTTTCGCCAGGAGCTTTTCTTTTTGATCTAGTTTGTCCCTGGTTCTCTTCCAATGACTGGGATTCCATGGACAACTTACCTTTCTTCTTCATGTTACCAGGCTCACTGTCACTTTTCCTTTTCCAGATTCCTCCAGATTCCTCATACTGTCAATCTCCGTGCTGTTGGCTCCTCTCATTTCCTCTTTCTGATGAGATTTTTCTTCTGCCTTTGTAGATAATTCAGGCAAACTTTTCACTTCATCTTTTTTTTCAGGAGTTGGCATGTTTCTTGAATGTTTCCCAGAATACACTGGAGCACTTCCTGTGCATCATGCTGTAGATAACCTTCATACGTAGGGTTGAGCTCCCTGAGTGTGGTAAGCAGTCGCCTTGATTGTGTAGCAGGTTCATCTGTATATTTCTCTGGATTTAAGAGAAAACCAGCCAGAAGCTGTTCAACGGAGATTATTAAGGACTGTAAACTGCATATCAGCTTGCCAAAGGATCTTCTTTGCAGTTTCCCTTATCTTTTTGATTAGAGTCATCCTTCAGAGCTTCTTTCTTCCTTGAAATAATATTAAAGAAGTATTTCACTCCAGATTTAAAACCAGGACAAAAATATAACACGCGAAGAATGCTATTCAGATAGCAAGTGTTGCTGAGATTATTCAGTCCCACAAATGATAATGAGCTCTCTCTCTTCTCACAGGTTATTGGTGAGGACTGTGCAGCAGGAACAAGCTGGTCAATCTCAGATCCTCTATATTCAGAAGATTTTCTTCATTTTCTTGAGAATCAGTGAAATCTAAAGCTCTGTTAGTTTCCTTTTTCTGAAAAAAACTTCAAAGAAAGTCTGTTTTTCTTTGATGGATTCCCTCTTGCAAGCCCATTACTTTCACTTGGTATAACACCAGGCATTTTCTTTTAAAATTGCCAGGAGTTGATGAGAAATAACTTTTTTTATATTTCCATTCAAATATTTAGACTTCCTTCCCTCCCTCCTCCCAATCCCCTCCCGTTCCCCCACACCCCCTCCTCCCTATTCCACCCTGCTTGACAGAGGGCAGGGAACCCTGCTCTGTGGGAAGTCCGAGGCACTCCCCACCCCTACATCCAGGCCTAGGGAGCTGTGCATCCATATAGACTAGGGTCCCAAAAAGCCAAAACATGCTGTAAAAACAAGTCCCAGTGCCTTTATCAAATGGCTTCTCAGTCAACCCCCATTGTCAGCCACAATCAGAGAGTCCAGTTTGATCACATGCTCATTCAGGACCGGTCCAGCTGGATTTGGTGAGCTCCCATAAGAACAAGCACACTGCCTCAGTTGGTGGACCAACCCCTCGGGGTCCTGACTTGCTTGCTCGTCATCTCCCTCCTTTTGCCTTTCAACTGGACCTTGGGAGCTCAGTTCGTTGCTCTGATGAGGGTCTCTGTCTCTATCTCCAGCCGGGCAGAGTTGGTGTGCGACAGATGAGCCCCACCTCTGTCCTGGAGAGGGTTTACAGGTGGGTGCCTCCGGCAGGGAAGTGACCATTCTCTTCGGAGCGGGAGCTGGGCCACCTCTTGGTCCTGCCTGTATTGGGCACACAACATCCCAGTTGTAGCCCGTCCCGGGAAGGCTCTGCTGAGCCGCAGGGTCCCCACTCCTCTAAAATTATCGATACCAAAGTCCTAGATATTTGGGAGGCTGCAGCAAGAGGATCACTTGAACCTAGGAGGTTGGGGTACCTGGAAAACATAGACTCTATCCCTTATAAAACAAACAAACAGAAAACATTGGTGTCTAGTTCCCCAATTATGATGGAAACATAATAAGGCCCCTGTGGTTATAAAATCTAATAAACGTTTGAGACATACATTCTGGGAGAGGACACTGCTATAAAACTTGGGTATTGAATATTCCCTGTGCTAGTTAGGTGGGGTTTTTTGTTTGTTTGTTTGTTTTTAACTTGACACAAGCAAGGGTCATTTACAAAGAGGAACCCCCAACTGAGGAATGAAGCATTTGATGGAGGAGCACCCAGCCTACCGTACACAATGCCACCCCTGGGAAAGGGGTTCTGGTTGTATGAAAAAGCAGGCTGAACAAACCAAGGCAGTAATTGCATAGCGCTTCTCCGTGGCCACTGCTTCAGTCCCTGCTTCCAAGTGTCTGACTTTTCTTCATGATGGACCACAACTATAAACTGAAATAAACCTTTTCATCCCAAGTTGTTTTTGAGGTAGCTATTATCACAGCAATAGAGGACAAACTAAGGCAACAAAGCTTTTGGGAATTGGCAGCATCTTTGCAAGTAGAGTGTTCTTTTTAGAGAACACTCAGTAGAGTGTTCTTAGGTCAGTGGAGGTGTACCCCTGAAGCGTAATGTGGGACCCCGGTATAGTCCTGCCCCTCTCTTGTGCTGTTTTCTCGCTCATGAGGTGAGTGGTTTACTCTGAACCCTCCCTCATGATGTGTTTGTGGTCATCAAAATCCCCAAACATTGGAATCGGTCCATTTTGAACCAGAACCTCCAACACTGTGAGCAAAAATAAAAACATTTTCTTTTTAAATTAACTGACTTGGGTGGTTAGTTTTAGAGATGGTATTTTGAATGAGACAGAGAGTTTGACCAACAGAGTGGAGATCTGTTTAGACAGCCGAAGTTCCACAGCACTGAGGGGCAATGGCAGTAACAGGAAATAAGTCTTCCCAGAAGAGCTCGAAGGCATTGCCAAAGCTCTTGCTCTGCCTGTCATGATCTTGGGTCTTTGTTTTGGGGACCAGTACTTGAGGTCAATATGCTTTTTCATTTTTACTCTTTAATATTTGTTTGCAATTAAAATCTTTAGTAAGTGAAGAAAATTCTTAGTAGCTTTTCTGCTTTCATACATTCTTGGCTCATGCCCAGCCCTCCATCACCTTCTCTTGAAAATAAAGCTCACTTGGGAGTCTGAGAAGCAAACACTCAGTCAGGGATGGAGGTCACAGGCCATGTTTTTATCACAGTAAAATGCCTGCTACTTACACAGCCAACTATGTGTACCAGCCAGTTTCCCACAAAAGTAACAAAATATCAGATACAATTAGCTTATGAAGAAAACAGACTTATTTTGGCTTACAGGTTTGGAAGGTTCAACCTGTGATTGGCCCCACTGCTTGGAGCCTGTGGTGAGGCAGCATATCCCTGTGGGAGTCATGAAACGGAAATTGCTTATATTGTTTACTAGGGGCAAAGGGAAAGAGGAAGAGGATGGAGTTTCATAGTCCTCTGAGGAACATGGCCCCAGGAACTTAAGGACAAGCAAGCCTTTAACACTTTGGGGTCTTGGGAAAACACCAACCAAAGTATAGCTCTGTGTAAGTGTTTGGGATCATTTCCAATTCACACCCTAACCTACGTAGGGAGCTGCTACCTCAGAGGGCAGCTAGCCTGAAGAAAAAATGCTGATAGCATAAGTAAACTTTTAAATATTTTTCCATAGAGAAAAGAGAATATTGAGGCCCTTGATGATAATTATGTGCCCAATCATATTGATGGCTGTTAAAGGAGTCAAATTTCGGTCCCAAAATAATTTGATCAATTTTGGTTTTAATTAAAAATTTTTATGACGATGATTTGTGCATGTATAGTGTGTAATATTTATTTTTACATATAAAGGTATTTATTATCCTGTGTATCTATTATACCTTTATCTCATATTATTGTGTTGATAGTAGGTATTGGCTATTTATGATACGTATCCCAGCCACCTCAGTAGCAGTTCCAGTTGCTTCAGATACGAGAAATTATAGAGAAATTTTTCAAGCATAGAATAATACAGGAGGGAGAACAACAGTGAGCCCTAGACTTGGGGGAGAGAATGGGTAGAGCGAGCAAAGGGACATAAGGATCTTCAGGTGGAATGGACATGTTACCTGAGATGAGGTGGTCTTGGATTCTAAGAATCTGGGGAATCAGTTTAGAGCTGAGAGTGTAGGTGGCAAGGTGGACAAGTTGCTTGGGATAGACTGGAGCTCAGTGTAGCAGATTTGGTTAGTCTAGTTTAGCAGTTCTGGAGAGGAGACAATATTCTTATCTGGCCATTCAGAAGGAGGCCATAGTGTGCTCCTGACTGGGCAGTCCTTCAAGGTGCTATGCGCTTTTTCATTTTCCAGCCACTCAGACCCAAATAATTACACAAAACTATATTAATTACAACTCTGTTTGGCTGATGGGTCAGGCATATTTCTATCTAGTTCTCAGATCTTAAATTAACCCATTTCTATTAATCTGTGTAGCACCACAAAGCTGTGATTTACCAGCAAGGTTCTGGTGTTTTTCTCCTTTGGCAGCTACATAGCCTCTGCTTGACTCCACCTTCTTTCCTATGTCTCTGCTTGGATTTCCCACATTGCTGTATTCTGCCCTTCCATGGATCAAAGCAACTTCTTTATTTTGTTTTTTATCTTTAGAAGTAGTTTAATTTTTTCTTAAAAAAAAACGCACTTTTACATTATTGTATAAACCTGTAATCTGAGAGGTTGCGGCAGGAAAATCGGGAGTTGGATGTCAGCTTGAGCTACAAAGGGATACCTGGATAGTGAGATACCATTTCAAAAACCTAAAAAATATATGAATTAATTACAACAAAACAAAAAGCAAATGATGGGGGAAGCTTTGTTAACCAATCATCTTTAAGAGGTGGAATCAAGGATGAGGCATGCACAATATATAGAGCTGACTTTGAAGTTGGAAAATGGCTCTGTGCTTCTCTAAATTCAAGCTCATTGTTAAAAGAAACATTCAGAGTTTCTGTCTCATATTGGGAGCCGTTTGATATCAGACAGAAAAAAAGACTTTAAAAAAATTTACTTTTTCTATGTCTATTTTGTCTATATCGTATTCTTTATTAAATGTATATCTCTATGAATAATGATTAAGTTTCCACAATGAGCAATAGATTTTCCTACAGTAATCCTTAAAGTTTCCAGAAAATAGATGGGGCCCCACAACAACAACTCCACCTGGTTGAGATGACATCATGATGCTGACAGCACTGCTATAACACTGCTTTTTGGGTACCAGCTGCTAAATGGCGCATCTTCTCGTGACATTCTGGCCAGAACTCCAAATAAGAACTTTGGAAGAAACCCTATCGACTGCTTGGAAATCATTTGCAACTATACTAGACAGTAATCTTGAAACTTAACCATCACTTTACTTTTGCAGAATCCCATAAAAAGAACATCATCCCCATGACAGTGGGAAGCAATTCTAGAGCATGGCGCCTCCCTCCCAAAAAAGTTTGTCCTCAGAGTTGGGAACACCAGTTAAGGGTTGTTGATTATTGCTTGTATAATGTAGAGAGTTGGGGTGGAAACTATGTAGGTTCAAAAAAAGGGGTAATAATAGTGGGCAATAGAGTGAATACTTATGAGCTATTATTTATGGATAATTTGCATTGGCATAGTTTTTTGTATATTGATACAAGTTCAAATTGTATTTGTTATTTCTCTTTACAATATTTATACACCTATGCAAAGTTATTCTGTAAAATTGTATATATGCTTGTTTCTACCTCTGTTTAGGACATCTTGTATATTGATACATCTTTTAGGATATAGTTCATATTGCAATATATATTATTCTTACCTCTGAACAAGATACTTATACATTGTTTACATTTTGAGGTCATTGTCCTCATTTGCTGCACATTTGTTTACAGATTATTTAATATACTGACACAACTTAGTATTTAAGTTACAAGGGATATAGGTCAATAGTTGTTCATGTTTGTTATACATGTAATAAGATTGATTAAGTTCTTTAGATACATAGAGAATGTATTCTGCATAGCTAGGTAATCTTCAACCACTTCAAGGATCTGCAGAACATGGCATTTAAATAATTTAAATAACTTAGGGTTCTGTTGACATGAGACATAATTGCTTCTTACAGCACCAATCTATTCCTGAGAGAATGTTGAGCACCAAAGACACTCTACTTGGAGTTTGTTTTCTTCTTGGCATAATTGGCCTTTTGGCAAAGAACTGCTCATGCCTCAACCACTGACAAAGTACATGGTATCTGGACATAAGAACATAAGAAAAAAGACTGTCAAATCTTGCCAAGACACACTAAGATGGTTTTGAAAAATTTCCTGCCTCTGAAAATGGTCTGTCAGTTATGCTAGGCCTTAGCCAAAGTTGTTTGCTTCAACATTTCAAATGAGACTTTGGGTGATTGCTCAGGTAACCAATTGTCTCTGTCATATTCTACTTACTTTGGAAGCTGCTTGATTGCCCTTCCTGCCTACTCAAGTGATATTATCTCCCTTCTCAGGCCTACGGTGGGGTTAACGATTAGATAGTCATAGTTATCTTCCTCTTATGGTTTAGCTGAGACTCTTTGAAATAAAATGTTTGTAAAAACATTTGTCTTGTGCTCCTTGCTTAATATTATTTATATTGGTTGTAACTTTATACTTGATATTTGTTCTTATTGTATATAGTTGTACTGAGTTTTGATCGCTCTTGTTTAGACAAAAGGGGGAGACAATGGGGGAAGCTTTGTTAACCAATTATCTTTAAGAGGTGGATCTAAGGATGAGTGGTGGCTTTTCTGGGACACAGGGAGAAAAACGTGTGCACGGACCAGGTGCTCGCTCTCTGTGTGGTTCCACCACAGCCAAGCAGAGCCTGGACTTTCCACTCCTGTGAAATGAGTTTCCCCTTATAATAAATAAAAATATAACTATTTATCCTTTAAGCTAGCCTGGTTATTTCACAAATAAAGTTAGCTTCTACAAGCAAATAAACAAAAATCCATACATATGGTTAAAGGCTGGTACTCTAACTCTGGCATAGCATTTGCCTAACATGAAAAAGGCTGTGTGGGTTGTTGTACATATGGGTTCAATTAGTTACACCAAAAAATAATCATACTTTAATTTTTTATGAGAGTGATCATGAAGTTTATTTTTAAGCAATTTATTTTGAAATACTATAGACATAAAAAGTTACAATAAGTATTTGCAAAGCAATTGCTTTATTAACCAATGATAATAAAACATATTCACAGCATACAGAGGAGAATCCCACCTAAAATCCCCCTTTTGGCTAAATAAAAAGAAAGGTTTTAACTTTGACATACTAAAATTACATATAACAAAACAGGTATCAAGCAAGAATTACAATTACAATATTTGTTTGTGAGTCTAAAATTTCATATCTAGTTTGTCTTTTATCATAGCTAAGGAATATTGTAACTGTCTTCAACTTCATCAAAGACCCCAGAAAGATATAATATCACCTAAGTAAACAGATAGTGTATTGTAAGCAAATTCTAAAACTTTAGAATTGACAGAGATATCTCACTGCCTGGACAGTCACCTGAAGTTCTTCTGTAACATTGGGGGTTCCATCTTCAGCCACCAGGTCCATAGTATCTGGCAGACTTTTCCATAAAGCAAGAAATTTGAAAGACTCATTTGCCTCTACTGGAAGTTTGTCAGATACTTCTTTCTGTGTCCTGCAGAATGTCTGGCAGATTCTTTCATGAAGTAGGAACCCTGAAGGACGGCCTCACCTTCTTTAGGCAAGTTCAACAGTCATTTTTCTGTTTATATGTCCAGTTTCTGTCCTACATGTCCAGTTTATACAGCATACCATCAAGTAGTCTAGGCAAGGCCAGTTTCTTGCTCAAATGAGTAGCCTTGTAACACTGAAGGCAAATTCCATAGCAAGTTTCTTCAATGACCATCAACCTCTCTGAAGCAATTGGTACTGCAAAAGCAGACATGTCTAACTTTTGAGAGAGGTCTAAACTCTTAAAACATTTTAAATGCCATATTCTGTAGGTCTTTGAAGGGTTTGAAGAATACACATCTATTTGAAATATATCTCTGTACATCTAGAAAAGTTAACTAACATGACTATAGTTTTACTATTATAGATTACTGTCTATTAATCTGTAATTTTAATGATACATTACATTTTTAAATGAATGGTATAATACCTTAAACAAGAGTGTATGTATGTATATATATATATATATATATATATATATGAAAATTGACCTTTTTTGTGCTATATGGTATTGGATAGACTTAGTCAAGAGTATGATTGACTTGGAATTATGGAACAAGCTGTGTATACGTGGGGGCATTCAGGCTGGTATTGTAATTCAGCACGCGGACTCTGTTCTTATGGAAAATATGACAAGATCTGGGAAAGGATTCAAGCTGGGGTAGCATATCCTGGTGGAATTCAGGCTGTGAGACTCCAAAGAGATACAAACTATGGAGCCACAAGAGCTGTGGACTGTGCATAGTTTTCTAGTGTTACATAATAAATGGTCATACATTTATTTAGTGTCTTAAAAGCAATTCTCCTGGGTTAGTTTATGGTGTATGGTTGAACTACAGAGTTTAAATGCAGTCAAGCTAGAGGATGACCCTTTCTGGGGCTTGGGACTCTCTTGCAAGCTCACAGGATTTCTAGAAGAATTCAGTCCCTATCTTTCTGGCTAGCTGTTGGTCAGGGCCAATGACCAACAAGGCACCCATGTGTCCTTATGTCCTTGTTCCTTCCTCTCGGGGACTGATTTCTCCCACTTGTCTGCTTCTGCATTCTAGATTCAGACCAGAAGTCAGTATGGAAAAATGAGTAAGCAGCCATAGGCAAACAAAGAGCAAGTAGAGGCAAACCCTGAAGTCAGATAAAGAAACAGTACAGTAGGCACAGATGTATTGGTAAAAGTTGGAATACTTTGTTGTGAAGCTTAGTTTTCAATTAACTCAGTGAATTTGTTGCTTGCCTTCTGAAATGGAGTGTTGCCATTGAGGTTGGTCCTGGACAGGAAACTAGGGGTCCTGAATTACAAATGCAGAGATTTGGGTTGCTGCATGTGCTTTACTTTGGTATGGATAATGTCTCATCCTTATAACATCTCGTTCAGTAAATAGAAAACTGGAGCAGATGAAAAGCATTTCTACCACTTTACAATATTTGCAGAATTCGACAATGCAATAATTTTATTGAATATGTCTATCAGCCAGATACTGACAATAGCAACTTATTTTCAGCAATGTAATTGGTTCTAGTTGCATGAAATTTCGTAGGATGCTAAATCATTTAAGTAACAGCATCATTTTAGCAATCAACAATGTTTTCTGCTTGCTTATGAATATTTCCACTCACAGAAAATTTTGCTACTAAAGAGAACCTACTGGGAACAGACCAAAGTACTTAGTTATATCAAGAGTCTTATTGATTAAATTTGTTTGAAAAAATTCCAGAAAAAATGCTATAGAATGCTGTCCAAACTGCCACTCGAAAATCTTTCCCCCGAAAGTGAATTCTAAGATAACCTGAAATCTAAATAGAGAGATGTTGATAGATCCACTTTATTTCTTTCAGAAAGTTTCTTAGAAAACAATCCATTAACCACCAACGCAGGACACATTCCCTCCTACAGGTGAAAACCTATACCTTACCTGCTATGTCTGCCCTGTTTCAAGCAACAGTATGTAGTGAATGTGTGTGTAATGGGCACGAAAAATGCTGTTCTTTGTAGTCACACTTATCTAATTTCGCCTCCTTAATAGCACTGGAGGTGTAACTCGTTAGAGTGTTTGCCCCAGCATGCACGAAGCTCTGCATTCCATCTCCAGTAGCAATGGCAGAAACCATCTGCACTGGTCTACCTGGTAGAAAGAGGTGGAGCCAGAAGATCTAGTCATTCTTGGCTACACACAAAGGTCAAGGCTAGTAAAATCTATATGAGAATCTCTTTCAAAAAGAAACCCTCCAAAAATCCTAAAACATTGCAATAGATTTCCTATTCAGAAACTAAATACTTAGTACTTCTGCTGAGAGCAGTGGTTCTCAACTTGTCCAATGCTACGACCCTTTAATACAGTTTCTCATGCTGTGGTGACTCCCAACCATGAAATTATTTTTGTTGCTACTTCATAACTGTAATTTCACTACTGTTATGAATCACAATATAAATACTTTTGGAAATAGAGATTTACCAAAGAGGACAAAACCCATAGGTTGAGAACTGCTGGTTTAGACCCAATAATTCTAAATTTTCCTTAGGTCCCCATAAGATTATCAGCACCCCCAATCAGCAGGAAGTAGCCTAGAAAACTATGCCCACATTGCCAAAAAATAGATTATGGATGCTTTTCGTTTAGAGTGTTGACTACAAGTTGTTGTGGATAATGGTCAAGAAAACAGCTAAACAAAGGAGATCAGATTCTGAGTTTTTGTTTTGAAAAAAAAATGCTGTGGGACAATTGTCTTATACCCTGTAAAGATTTGTCACTTGTATTGTTTTAATAAAATGCTGACTGGCCAGTAGACTGGTAGGAAGGATAGGCAGGGTGACAAGAACAGAAGAACTCTGGGAAGAGGAAAGGCTCAGTCTGCAGTCATCACCCAGACATAGAGGAAGCAAGATGAGAATGCCTCACTGATAAAAGGTACCAAGTCACGTAGCTAACACAGACAAGAATCATGAGTTAATGTAAGATGTAAGAATTAGTTAATAATAAAGCCTGAGCTATTAGGTCAACTAGCTTATAATTAATGTAGGCCTCTGTGTGTTTCTTTGGGGCTGAATGCTGTGGAATCAGGTGGGACAGAAACCTTTGTCAACAGGGAGGTATTTAGTCTTACAGCAACTTGATAAGCCATGTTTTGCTGAATCCATGTGAGATCTGCACTTTCCTGAACAGAAATAGAGGAGTGGATTGCAGGTGGTGGGAACACATAGAACTGAGGAAAAGGGACTGAGATGAGAGGAGGAACACTGCACCCAGAATGGAAAATGAATGAATGAATGAATGAATGAATAGTGTGTAGACAAACAATACATTATATTGTACAAGATTCTGGTAAACTCCTAAAGGCTGCCTACAACACAGCAGCTCTGTGTTGTCTGGAATTAAAGACTCAGAAACTAACATTGGACCAATGAGCTCAATCATTTCTACAGCACACACTGGAGAAGACATTAAAATTAAAATTAGCAATGTCCAAATTTGGGGAGTCAGTGGAGCATGAGAAAAGAAATCAGAGAAATAGAATCAAAACGGAAAATGGAGAGGAACAAGAGAGACGTTGGCTGAGATTTTTGTTTGTTTGTTGTTTTGTTTCCTGAACTCAGCAGAACCTGATGTGGGAAGAGTGTCATAAGCTGAGCAGAAGCTACAACCGTGAGTGCCTTAAAGTGCCTTTTATAAGAGAAGGGAAGAAAATATGTCACTGCCTGAATCCCACTCACAGAAAGCTTCTAAAAGCAGGAGGGAGAGGAAGGAAGGTTGTCATGTGACCACTCCATTTGCCTTTGCTGGGACTCTTGGGGGACAAGTTTATCTGCCCCTTTGTGTGGATGTCTCATGTGTTAGACACTTCCCAAAGTAAATAATTATCTTGGTATGAGACAGGCTTTCAATCATTCTGATTCCAAGGAAGTCTCCCCTTCACCCCTTGGCATTATTTTTTTGTAAACAAATTAGAGAAGAATTGCTTTGATCTGATTCTGTGAAGTGAACATTTTATGTCTACTTTATGTTGCAGGACTTCAGAAAGAACAAATAAAACAAAGCATTGCTCCGGCTGTGTCAGAGGGTTTGAGCCTGCATAGTGTTTGAATTCTGGATTCAGCCTTAAGCAAGGCTTTCTTCTCTCCATCCCCTCCTCCACTTTTAGAGACTTATACATAGAGTACTTCTTGTTCATGCACAGCTAGTCTTTAACAAACACAATTTTCACCAATAAAAAAGATCACAGACTTGTGGTCAGAAAGGGAATTAAAACGACAGATGGCTTTGTTCTCTGGTTTCAGACACCACACACATGTGCATGAACCAATCTCCTTTCATAAAATGGAAAGAAAAATACCTAATTAAAACCCATGTGTCAGAGCCACTTCTACCTGAGCTGATCCACTTTGTCAGGCATTAAGAGTCTTCATGCTGAGATTGGCCACAGTGGCCTTCACCTGCCATAGAACTCAGTTCAGATTCCCGTTGTAAAGCACGAGCACTACAGCCGTCCACACCTATTTTGCTGTGATCTCCTGGGCGGAATTTGTCATCGAGCCCTTTTGGACAGCAGCTGTCAGGTGTTGTTGTAGGTGTTGTGAGAGATGGGAGACTATTTAGAGCACAGGGCCTCACTTCAAGGAGCTCCTTTCTAGGGGAAGGCAGCTCCACACACTTAACTGTAATAAGACATTAGTGTTCCACCCGGACTTCATCAGATGGCTCTTCCCTGAGCTAGGATGAAGAGAGAAGATGAAATGAAATGCCACTTTGAGAACACTGATGAAGAAGATGGGAAATTTGACACTGTGTAGAATTAATAATGTTTATTAACAGATGACCTTTTCTTCTCTAATCAATTCAAGCTCTCTAAGCACACCCTTGCATTACACTACATACCTTCTTCAGATCAAAAAGAAAACAAAACAAAAACAAACAAAAAATGTTTGATATGCTGGGTGGTAGTGGTGCACACCTTTAATCACTGTATGAAGTAGGCAGAGGCAGGTCCATCTCTGTGAGTCTGAGGCCAGCCTGCCCTACAAGAGGTAGTTTCAGGACAGCTAGGACTGTTATACAGAGAAACCCTGTCTCAAAACAACAACAACAACAAACACTTTCTGACTGACTGATTGTGGAGCTAAATTCAGTGTTGAAAAGAAACATAACTCTTGTGGCATGATCCCCTGCTTATTACCTAGTACTTAGGGAAGAAGACAAAGTATAATAGTATTTGCTACCCAATTCTCAAAAATTTATAGGGATAGGAATTGAAAGAATTTTGAGCTACATGGAAAAATAAGCCTTCTCTGTGGCACTGATTTTCTCCTTCTTCCTCTTCCCTCCATTTCCTGTCTTCTGAAAGAAAGTTCAGCCCAGACTACAGGTTGGTCCCCACCTCACAAGACCTGGATGAATTCTATGTCTTTCCCACTTCAAAGACCCTGAGTAGGAGTGGATCTTTCTACTTCAATCAATTTAACTGAGCAAATATTCTCTTACAGACAGTCTTGGATTTTATTTAATTCCGGATGTAGTCAACTTAACAACCAAAATAGCCATGTTTGTTAGAAGGCAGGCAATAAAAAGGAACACTTTTTCTAAATCTAATAAATCTATTTGGGCATCTTTCCATCCCTGTAAATGGCCTCAAAACTTACATATTGAGGTAACTCACAATGTTTCATCACAACTCTACAACTGAGCACAAATTGAATCTGCAAATGTTTTCAAAATCTACAGTAATAGAGAATACTTCCCCCCCTGCCCCCGCTGCTCTCTTTCACTGTCCAGGATATTCTTTGAACAAAGTTTCCTTTGAGCAGGACCGAGCAGCCTACATCTGCAATCCAACACTTGAGAGGCTGAAACAAGAGTACTGTGAATTTCAGACAAACAAATCTAGGCTACAAAGAAAGACTCAATCTCAGAAAACATGAGAAACATGGTAAATTATTGGTCCTGAGTTTAAACAATTTCTTTATATTGACTCTTCAGAATGATCCAAGTTCCTTGAAAGCAAAGCACAGGTATGCCCTTATTTCACTAATAAATATTGCATACCCATTGTTTAAAAGATTAACTCTGAGATTCATTCATTAAAAAATAAAAGACAAGAATGGATATAAGATGAAAGATATGTTGCAGACACCATTTTGAACATAGTTTCCAAAATTAGTTTGGTATGAAAGGGTCTGTTCCTTGAAAGACATGACAGTTTGATAATACAGCTTCTAAAAGGTATTGTTAGAACTCACCTCACAAGGGCATGGCTGCTGAATAGACAAAGATCTCTGTGTGAAAATGTGTCAGCCTCAGACGTTATCTTCACAGGATTCCTTTCAAAGGACTGTACTGGTTTAGACATTTGTTTCACTCTGTACCTGCCTCAGTCCTCCACACTCTCGTCTTGTCAGGGCAAAGGTCAAAACTCCATTTATTACAGTTGAATCAGGGAGTTCAGACCCTGAAGACAAAACTGTGAATAAGAGGTGAAACAGTACGTCTTTAAAACAGATCTTGTAAGTAACACAAAATTTTGCTCCTTCACTTATAAAGAGGTTTTTGAGGCTAGGCTATAGAAGCCAGAGGATTAATCTGTGTGAATCCAGAATAAGTGTTAAATCATAATAGATACATAAATAGAGAAAATCCTTGTAGCTTGACATTAAAAGCAAATGCTGTATATAAAATTTTTCATCCCAAAATCACGGTAAGGAAAATCTTTTTATTACTGATTTTACTCCACCAACTTATCTCACAGATAAACTGTGCTCCCAGAACTATTTTGTACGTATTCCTGTAGTGAAGTAGTTTAAGATTGGGTGTGACAAGTGTTCTGAAGAGTTTTGAAAGCAAAACAAAAATCAGAAATCATAAAATGTGTTCTAACCATTTTTATACCATTATCACCCCCACAATCAGGCAATTTCATATTCCTTGGAATATTGCTCCACACCAAACTCCTCAGAAATTCAACTTAAAACATCTGAAGCATCCAGGAAATTCCCACTGTAAAATTAATCAAAAGACAGAAAAGAAAGCTTTGGAAAAAACCACAAGGCTCACGTGGATCTACTTTTAGGAATGCCAAGAAGGAAAGACAATCAGAGCAACGACATTAATATCCACTTTGCAAATGTATCTTTCTCCTCCCTCCTTCCATGACTACGCCTTCAACAAGTAGAATAAAACCTGTAGGATT
The DNA here is from genome assembly GCF_982192425.1 of Myodes glareolus. Lineage (NCBI taxonomy): Eukaryota > Metazoa > Chordata > Mammalia > Rodentia > Cricetidae > Myodes > Myodes glareolus. Next base: position 9,869,250 of record NC_142037.1, read on the forward strand.
CAGAGGACAACCACAAAATTACCATCTTGGATGAATGTTTCCACATATGCCTTTTAACTTCTCATTCTGTCCCAGTGGGTTTCATTTCAAATGAAAATCCATCAGACTTCAATAAATCATCCTCCACCAACAGTAGCACTAAACCTGTATAAGTTCTGTCATTTATTTATCAGAACATCTTGATTACGTGTGTTCAAGACCAGAGATACCATCTGTGTGTGTATTAGCATATCTGCTAGGAACACACTTCTACGGAACAGCTGCAATGGTACAGGCTCACACACAATTCCCTCACACACAGGTCAGGTGAATGGGCACACTGATTCCAGCATCCCATGAGATGGGTGTCAATAACAGTGTGGCCAGCAATACTCGAGTATTTTAAATAATCAAAGAAGGGGCCAATTTCAAGCAGTATAAAATACCCAAGCTCCTTGTTCCTCACTTTTTAGTACTGGCCTGATCATGTTAGATTAATAATAAACCAGAATTTGCCTTTGGCAAATGATAAAGATTCACAGGATGCTTGTAACTTATTGAGAGGATAGAAAAGATCCTTGTAGTGGTTTCAAACTGGTCACAGAGACAAGGGTAAACCATTGAGAGTATGCACAAATAGTTCTTCTGTAATGGTATTTAACACTTAATGTACCGAAAGCAAACTGATGTCAACACATGTGGTTATTTCCTCCTTGTTGGACAGAAAGCTGAGAGGTGAACTGTCCACAGCACACACAGCTAGCTGTCCTCGTTTCTGTCTTAGACACATCCTAACTTCCAGGCTTCATGGAACATCTCTTTGGTGACTATAAGGCTGAGTATTTCATCCTTGGTGATACTGAAAGGCTGTAACATTGTCTTAGCACCGAAGACGAAAATCACCATAAAGGAGGACAGTTGTGTGCCTTCTTCAGTAAGAGTGATGAGGAACAAAAGCTCTGGGTACTGTTTGCTTTCGGCTTTCTTGATGTGCCCAGCTTTTCCTTTTAAACTTGTTTTATCAACAACTTGTTTTATGACAAAAACCCTCAAAAGTGGTCCTATCCCCTTATGCCAACACCTGAGGGTCAGGTTAAAGAGTTGATACATTTCGAATAATTTCTATGCCCTTCAAATAGATTTTAATTAGTTAATTAACTTTTAGGTGTAAAGATTTTTGCCAGCATGTGTAAAAAGAAGACTGTGCACTGCATTGCCCTACATGGTCAGTAGGGGCCACTGGGCTCTGACTCTGACTTTCTGGAGTTACAGATGGCTGTCATCCATCCTTTTTGGTTGTTGGGAATCAAGCCCAGGTCCTCTGGAAGAGCAGCCACTGTTGCTAACTGCTGAGTCATCTCTCCAGTCCCTTCCTGCTCATTTTAATAATAGTCTCTCTCTACATACCAAGCTTTTATTTTTAAAAGTTCTTCCATGATTGGCATTTATATGATCACTGTTTGTTTTGCTTTTGAATTTGTATTTTCTACCTAATTCCCTTCTGACTCAAAACATTTTTAACTAGCCAGAACTAAGTAACAATCCAGTACTGACAGATCTAATGGAATGCAAGATTCCTAGTGAAATTTGCATTTCTGATAAACCCCTTGTAATTTCAGCGTAAGTACAGCTTAAATATTGAATAGGAGATATTACTTTTAATAATGCTATTTTAATACCATTTTTATTTCATTTGCATGGGCTTTTAGTCTGAATAGTGTTTGTGCAGCCTGGGACACCTCAGAAGACCCTGCCACCAGCCACCCCACTCACATCCTGGGCTTCTGAGGCAGCTCCCTCTGTGCCTTCAGAGAGGACACCAGAGCACCGCAACCTGCATTCCTGGTGCTCACTTAGGCCACCGCAAGGAGCTGGATTTCTTGGACCTGGAATACAGTGGGTTGCGAGGTGTTTGCAGTTGTTGGGAACTGACCTGTGGTCCTCTAGCAGAGCAGCCTGTGATTGTAGCCTCTGAACCTTATCTCCAGACCTCACTTAATTTTTTAATTAGGTATTTCCCATTAGATATCCTGCACATTGTAAATTTAAAAGTTAGATTTAGTTTATCTGACATTACCTGAGATCTGACTTCTCATCTCATCTGACATTATTTGACCTCTGAGAATTATCTAAGCAGAGGATTGCTGAATCTATTGATCCCTCATAGTCTCTCCTGAGCTTGTTGCCTTAATTGGTAAAGCTGTCGATGTGTGTACATGCACAAATTCATGCGTTTTACACTAACACACACATGCATTTGTAAGCACACACACACCACTGCGACTAAAACGGCCATTCTGAAGAAGCGAGTTCATCAGACTCAGTACCGTGGGAAAGTGCTATGTAATCCATTCTAAAGCTCAGGTTCCAGACACTTCTCTGCCTTCATAATTAGAATGAAAAGGGAAAACTGTGTACCTGAGAGGCTCAAGCATGGAAAACTTGAGCATCCTTGAACCAGCTTCATTTCTGAACCTTCAACTTTGAAGGGACCATAGCACTTTTCAGAGCTCTAGTGCAGGTTCCCCAGTAACTTATGTGGTACCTTGTTTTGCATGAGATGGAGCAAAGAGTCAGTAATCTGCCCTCATTTTTAACTCTTATTTTCTCTTTAATACGAAAGGAACATTTCTTACAGAGTTCCTTTAAGACTCACCTTAGGAGCTCCACCAAGCTGTCCTCTGTTCCAGCAGGTACCACTCTGCAACAGAGGACTGAATGCCCCTTGTTTTCCAGGCACCAGAGAAATTTCTGCTTGGATTGGAACGGTGCTTCAGTGTCCTCTCTGAAGGTACAGAGAAAGCTACCTCAAAAGCCCAGGATGTGAATAGGAGCAGCTGGGGCAGGGTCTCGTGAGGTGCCCCAGGCGCGGGGTCCCACCCTGACACAGCTGCTTGTGGGAGTGGAGTTGCCCAAGTGGAAGCTGTAGGGGCGTGGTGCTAAAGATTTGCCTGTCGTTGCCCCAGGGCGGGCATACGAACCCGCTGCCCAATCCCTAGCCTCAGTCTCAGCCTTATGAATAAACAATAAAGCCAAGCGCCCTCCCTCTGGCATCCCAGACAGCCAAGGGAGTGTGGGCGGCCTCTACGTGGGTCGGTTGAGGCAGGGATGCCTAGCGCCGGTGTCGCCGCTGTCCTCTGCCCTCAGCTGTACTGAACGCTCACAGGTGAGGACAAGCAAGGCTTCTGCAGACCTAGCGAGAGGAAGGGGTGGAGCGGAATTCCAGGGCGGTACGTGGTCGCTCTGTGTGTGGGGCAACCCTGCGGTTGGCGGTGGAGGAGCACCCTGTACCCTCGCCCAGAACGGGGTACCCAGGCGCTGACTGAGCAGGAACAGCTTTGTGAACTGGGCGAATCTTGCAGGCCTGGAAGGACTTCCAGCACTACTTGGTCCATCCCAGACTTACAGGTCAGTACCTGGGATCGGCCTTTGTGTAGACAGAGCTTCTGGGCAGGCTGCTTTTGTGTGGGCTTTGCTCCTTGGCTCTCCCCCCTCTGGCATTTCAACCTTGTGGAAAAGAAGTTCCTCAAGACTGTGAGTCAGTCCTTACAGAGCTTGGATTGCAGTGCCCCTGTGACTCTTAAAGCCTAGCAATAAAGGAGAGATTGGGGGTGGGGGTGTGTTGACCTCCAGAATGGGTCTTGCTACTTTACAGAAAGCAAACATTTCAGTGTTTAATGCTATGATATCTGCGAACCTTCTTGCTCTAACTGGGTTACCCGGAACAGATGAAGGACGCTTCTAGGGAAGGTCACCTCATTAGAAAGAAGGCCTAGGGGTCAGGCTGGGAAAAGTCTTCACTGTACTTGATACTTCAGCATGGCACATGGGTACTGTCCTGGGGTGCTGAGATGTCGCACATGCATCCTGGTCACTGGCAGAGTCCAGCCAATGTATATATAATCATGTAGAAGATAAAACTCTGGTTAAGCAGAGTTTATCTGGACAGGCAAAATGGGACTCTCGAGAATTTGGAGCTTTCCGGGATGAGACATTCCTTTCTTTACTTAGAAAGAAAATTTGGGTACCAAATTAAAATGCAGATCTCTTGTGGAAGATCGCAAAGAAGGCTGCTTCAAGTGCCTCCAATGTTTTCCCTTTGAAACTTAAGGAGAGTTAAGGCAAGTTCACAAACCACCCACAGAGTTCTGAGAGAACTCTTCACTGAGGACCAATGCACGTGGTCAGAAATTGTCTGCCTCCCCTTCTTTCTGTGTTTTTCCTTGATCACAAGTCATCTATTGAGCTCCTGTGTGCGTCTCCCTCAGTTAAGCATCTTCTATGCTGGCAGCTACAGCACCGAAGCCAGCAAATCATTAGCAGCATCATTCAGAAAGATTCAGAGTCCTGGGAAGGAGGTTCCACAGTGACAGAACACTGGTTCTATTGTGCAGAGGAAAGATTAAAGCTGTCTGGTTCGCTTGTGTGGATGAAGTTGAATTTGTTACATCGACTGTAATAATAAACCACACACTCTTATGACCAGTCTTAATATTGATTGCAAAACTCCCAAGGCTCACCAAGTCTAAGGTAGCTACAGCAACAGAAATAATTAGGGAAATGTGGATTTGCCTTTGTTTTCATGCAAAGCATCTGACTATATATTGCAGGTGTTTCTTTCTGGAGTTTCATACCATGATAATTTGTCACTATAGAATACTTTATACTAAATGTATGTAGAGAATAAAACTGAGGAAGATGGGCTCATCTTCTCTTATAAAAATCACTTGTTAATTGCAGATGTGCTTCACCCTATTCAGAAGCTCAAATGTCACCTTTCAAGTTGTATATGCTTTTCTCTCTTTCTTTTTTCTTTTTCTTCCTTCCTTCCTTTCTTTGTTCTTTCTGTCTTCCTTTCTTCCTTTATTTATTTATCTATTTTTCTTTTTCTTTTTGAGATAAGGTCTCACTATGTAGCCCCAGCTGGTTTAGACACAGATGCAAACATGAGGCTGTCCTGGAACTCAGAGAGATCTGCCTGCCTCTGGCCCCCTAGTGCTGTGGCTAAAGGTGTGGGCCACCATGCTTGGTGCATTGCCTTGTGTTGTTGTTGACTGAATTTTGTTTATTCTAGCACAGGCAAAGAATCCCTTCACAGGTAGTGTGGATTTATTCTCTAAGATAAAAACACATTTTTTTTCAGTTAAGATATGTGTGGTCAGTCTTATTTTTTTCATATTGACTTTATTTATTGCCAATGAGAAAACTCTATGAAACTTCTTTCGGCTTCCCTCTCCAAGTGAATGAGTTTCTTGAATCACAAAAAGAGGAATAAAGTGTAACATTGGCCATTGATAAGAACTGCCTGACTTGGAAGTAGGTGCTTGCTGAACTGCACAGGACAGGATTCTGCACTGAAAATCTGAAAACGGAAGTTAGGTGAAGAACAAATATTCCACAGATGACTGGTTCTCTAGACACTTGCAATTGTTCCATTTTTGCACTTCGAGGCACGTGTGCACTGGAATTGTGTTGACCTGTCTTATATTGCACAATGTTTGCTTCTTCAAACTGCTGTCATGTGTACAGTCATTTCTTTCTGTCTGTCTTCCACACTTTGAGGGAAATAACATGGTTATGTTGATGCTGCTGGAGGTGGTGATGATGGCTTAGCAGGAGTCTCCTTAACTCTATTTCTCCATTTAATAACATTGTTGGAGGAATTTGCCCAAGGTTCTGCTAGAACTTGAATATTATTTTCTTTTCTTTTTTTCTTTCTTGTTTTTTGTTTGTTTGTTTGTTTTTGTTTTTTGAGACAGTGTTTCTCCGTCTTAAAACAGTCCTAGCTGTCCTCGAACTAGCTCTTGTAGACCAGGCTGACATCAAACTCACAGAGATTCACCTGCCTCTGCCTCCTGAGTGCTGGGACTAAAGGCGTGCACCACCACCACCCGGCTTGAATATTATTTTCTATTCGTCAAGGCCAGCTCCTCTTACCAAGGATAGGATGATATTCTGAGAGGGAGAAGCATACATATTTTGTTTGTTTGCATCATCAAATAGACCATAGCTCAGAAAAGAAGCAATATGAGGAACTCAGTTATGATCTGTGGGGTGGAGAGGGCGCTTTGCTTGTAGTTGACCTTCACACTCACCTCTTCTCAGTCAGCACTGGCCTGGACTGCTGCACCCCTTAGGGAACACACTTCTCCTGCAGCTGCTTTGTTCTTTCTCGGTAAGGATCCTCTGTCATCTCAACTCTTTAACTTACAGTACAGGATGGAGCCAGCCCTGTTCTTAGACCCTGTATTAGAGACCAATTGCCAATATCGCATCGAATCAGGAATGTGCTGACTTAATGCCCAGAGATATAGCTAGATTAGTGGGGCCATAGTTGGCTAATGAAATAGTATTGGCAAGGATAACCTTTATGCTTAGAATAAGACAAGATAAAACAATGACAAATGAATCAATGAGTATCAAGAAAAGCACATAGTAAAGAGATCATTAAGAGACCCACAAAAAGGAATGCTTTTTCTTTCTCAGAGTATTACTAATTGGATTTTTAAATGGTAAGAGGGTCATTGAGAAACAAACTGACCTGATGCTGTGAAGCTTCTTGTTACCTATAACTGCTTCTCTCTGACTCTCTCTTTCTCTGTCTCCGTGTGTGTGTCTGTGAGAGAGAAAGAGAGAGACAGAGACAGAGACAGACAGACAGAGAGAAAGAGAGAGAGAGAAAGAGAGAAACTCTCAAAAGCCAAAATACAGTGTAAATAATAACACAATTTGTTGCTACCGTTAAAGTGTCACATTGAATAATCAGCCCAAAGTGGCCAAGTGGTGAACACACCATACTGAGTGCTATCAAATCTTCTGGTACACAAGAGCCACTGAATACTCTTTTCCTTTTTTAAGTGATTATTTGTAATACATACTCCCTTCCATCTATGTACTGCTTTCTCCATCTATTCGGCATTATTAGAAATGGTGGACAATGAAGACCAGTGCAGTAGAGGTGTAGTCTTGTTCGGAGTGAGAAAGTTACAGGGACGATAATGTAGGTAAGTAAGCCGAGGAAAAATAGGAAGGGAATGGGCCAGGCTGTTTTGTTTTGGGTTTTGGTTTTGGGGTTTTTTTTGTTGTTGTTGTTTGTTTGTTTGTTTTTGACAGCAATTACCTGTCAGAAACATGGTCAGGGCTTGATAAGGGTACAGAGGAGAGCAAGTGTCAGGGCTAGTATGGTGGAAGCAGAACAACTGAAAACTCAGGAGTGAAGCATTTAAGAGGGAAGTGTATCTGCCGAAGATGGAGGCTTTCTTGGCCCTGGTGTGGGTCTTGGATAGGAGGTTCCCAGCTGTGTGGTTGTATACTTGGGAACATTGCATTCTGCGTCTTGGAAAGGTGGAGAAGCCAAATGGCAAAAGCAAGAACTTTGAAGTCTGAAGGACTGCAAAAGACCAAACGGAACTACATGCTATTGCCAAAACAAGTTAATTGTCCTCTGTAAACACGTAGTTTTCTCTTCTAAAAGATAATCAGGATCATGGTAGCACCTACCTCTTTTGGTGGGATCAAATCAGGTAAATTTCTATCATGCCCTTAGTACAAATTGGCACAAAGCATTACCCAAGCAGTAGGCACTCTTGATTGATCACTCTCATTTTATTCTGAAAAACAAGCCATCTGGGTGGTCTATAATGGATTATAAAGGAGAGAGTCTAGACAGAGTCACCAATTAGAAGGCAATTAAAATAATGATGATCTAGTTAGTAAGCAACAATTCCAAGAGGATAATAAAGGACAGAATCACAGAAGTTGGTACTCAAGGATTTATAAGAGAAAAATTATTGGTGACAGCAAAAGTTGGGTGAAAAAAAAAAGTTGTGTTTGAAATGGCACTGAGTGGCTACTGGGTTTTGAAAGGCAGCAAAAGACCCCTTCGGGAACTTTGAAGGCTATCTGTCAGTTTGAGTTGCAAATGAATTTTTTGTAGCAGTGAATACAGGATCTGTCCTTGCTTTAAAGATCAAGTATCTGTTTGGATAGAAAGGCAAAAGAGCAGACCTACAAAAGGTTGCAGCTTCACCACCACCCCACCATCCCAGCAAACAAAGGGAATCTGAGAGCAGGGATTTTCCTCTCCATTCCTCCTCAGTCATTCACAATATTTCTGGGACCATCAGTCAGTTGTCACAGCCTACCTGTGTCTTCCACACTCTTAGGATAGTGTTCGTGGTCCTTTTATAATAGCCATGAAATTTAATTTTTCCTTTGAGTTTGGCTATAATAAAAATGATTGACATGCTGGGTTCCCTGTCATGTCTTTGCTTTGATAACACAGTGAAGCAATAACGCTCTTCATCTTAGCTGGAAAACACAGAGAAGTAGAAGTGTACAAAACCTGGTGATTAAGTCTAAGGCTACAGTAGTACTTTTTGTTTAATGGTCTTTGATGCTTGACTATGCCCAGTCTTGACAAAGAAACAGATCCTGGACTGTGTCTATTTAAGATTGTGGAAGATAATGCTGACAGAACATCTTATCTGCCCACCCACTGGTGGCAGAAATGCAGTGAATTGCTCAGAGGACAGCCAAGCCATTAGGCAAGCTTGATAGGGAATGACAGACAAGGTGATACTGATTAGCTTTCTAAGAAATGTTTTTTTAAGCTAGGTGGAGCTAACATCTACTACTTGGAAGGAATTTGGTTAGTTTGTCAAAAACTAACAGCTATTGAGAAACACAACAAGACAGCACCCAGAGATGAAAGATGAACAGTAAGAGAGGCATTCCTTCCTTTTCTTCCTTATGTATTCTGATAACAGGGATAATTTAGTGTGAGACACAGATGTTCATAAGCAGTGAAATATTCCCTCTTGTCTCTTCTCCCAGTGGAGTAGCCTAAGGACATTCATGACTTTTCAGACAATATTTGCCCAGCATTTCCTGTCTCCTGGGCACTTAGCCACATAGAGGGTAGAGTGTAGAGGGAAGAAAGAAAAGGCCAGAGACCACAAAATATGGTTTATGTGGGGTTAAGAATGTTATCATTACCTCTCTGTGGTCACTCTTTTGTTCATACTTTCTAATGCCATGCTGTTCCCCTTGTCTGATGTTACCTCCTAAGAGGTGAATTGGATGTGCAATGGGCCTGGAAGATGGAGGGATTTGAGTCTTCTATTAATTTCTCTGAGTAGCAGCAGACTGCTTGCTGCTGCCATTTGTACCGCCATTATTTTACTTTCTCCTAAAGTTCAGATGTTGCTTGCAAAAGAGGAGAAAAGGAGCATATGGCCTCAGTACACAGACACACAAAAGGCATGTGGCTCACCCCCACTTACTCTGCTGTAATTGGATTCGGACAGCAGGTGCTCAGCACTTAATCACAGAAGCACCGTCCTTTAGGGCGGAGGCAGATTTCCCTGCACACAGACCTTTAGAACTCTAGATGTAGATGGAAATAAGACCCTGAAGGAGAATTCTGTCTGGAAAGGTGGCTGAGGCTAGTTAAACCTTTGCATTTTGATCCTTTCCACTCAATCTAATTTGTCCATAAAATTCTTGTCTCAGTCAACAAGACCACAAATAATAAAATGTACAGAACTCGTTCGCATGTGTGGATACCTCCACTTTCTGAAGGAGACATACTGAGATTGTAGAAACATTCTTAGTTTTCCTTCATGGTAACAATATTTGAATATATACTCATAGAAGTAGAATATTCTCAACTTGTGTTCTGTTAATGCCCTGTTTTATTCAAGGGGGATAAGCTATTTATTCAGCTTTTAACAACAATAACAAAAAAGATTCAGTAATCATTTCATGATGCTAGTCTATGACCCTCTAAACTCTGTTACAGTCCTTGATGTTTCTTGCTACTCTGATTTTATCTGGAGGCATAGCATTGTGTAGACTGAGCTTTTAGGCCCTTTCTGTGTTTTGAACTCAGGACGTTACACATGCTGAGTAGGCATTCTGTCACTGAGCTGCAGGTCCAGACTCCAGGGTACCCCCTCACTCCTCTAGTATATTTAGTAAAATTTCATCAAATGGAAGGAGAATGGGTCCCTTCCTGAGGAGATCTGAAATAAGCCAGAAACTTCTGTAGTTATTATCAATTATTTGTTCTCTTACAGTTTCAATAGAATCTCCTAGTTCAGTTTGTCTACACAGAAATCCAAAGGTGTAGACTCATTGCCCATGGATACTTTAGATTCACAGTTCTTATTTGTCCTTGTTTCAAGGAAGGAAAAGTGAGAAATCAGGACAAACACTCTGTAGGAACATATCACCTGGACTAAGATATTTTCTGGCACATCTAAAATAGAATGATATCTCAAATGTTGGCATGCATTTTGGGATGTGTTATTTATTCTTCTTTTTAAAATCAAATGTCTTCTCCATATTCTCTCTTTTTAAAATGATGCTAGATAGGCAGAACTATTAGGTTACATAGCTCAACATAATGGAACCCTAAATGTATAAGCATCCCCACTTGTAAAGGAAACACAAGGGTACAATAACTAAATGCAATCACAGAAAAATTATTTTCTTCAGTGATAAAACAGCACAAGTTATGGAAAAGTACAGTTGGGATAGTTTAATCCGAAGGTCATGGCGCAAACCAGGGAGATCTAATGATATGAAAGAAAGTAAGCTATGTTAAAAGATTGTCATTTTGAAACATGAGAAAACGGAGGACACACATTATAGGCCCTAAATATATCTTGTACAAACACCGATCAAGTGTGGTTTCTGTAAACACTTGCATCAGTGGTTAAATTTGGGATTTAACTTATTTAATTTAAAATATCTTAATCCATATCAGATATTTTAAATAATTTTTCTACTTTGTCTAACTGCAAATATGCAAGTTGGCTCTAATATAAATTAATAAAACATCATCTGAGACAAGAAAAAATGACACTAGATAGAGATAAGTTAATATTTAGTTACAACTGTTTCAATGTTTGCTGTCTAAATGATATTTTTTTTACTTCCTAAAGATCTTGATGGTGTGGTGGGATGAAAGGTTGGACAGGATTGTTTCTCCTAGTCTCTCTGGCTTCAGCTTCCTTTGGCTACTAACTATATGATCTTAGATGGACACTGTCCTGTTCTGTGATGTGGGATTTCCCTCTGTATGCTATGTTTTATTACCATTGGTTAATAAAGAAGCTGCTTTGGCCTGTGGCAGGGCAGCATATAGGTAGGTGGGAAAATTAAACTGAATGCCGGGAGAAAGAAAGCAGAATCAGAGATACCATGTATCTGCCAAAGGAAAAAGACACCAGAAACGTACTGGTAAGACCCAGCCTCATGGCAATGCACAGATTAATAGAAATGGATTCATTTAAGATGTAAGAGCTAGTTAGAAATATGCCTGAGTCACTGGCCAAACAGTGTTGTAATCAGTATAGTTTTTACATGATAATTTGGGTCCACACAGCACTGTGATTGCTCATGGCTGGGTTCTCTTCCTATATTTCACAGAAGTTCTGTGGAATCATGATTCAGTATAGCACACTACTCTAGAAAGGCAGGCGTTCAAGCAAGACAAATGTCTATTACTTTATCCATTTCTAAACATGGGGAATTTGGATGCTGCTCATCTAAGTTCTTCTGACTCAAGGCATCTCAGGAAAGCTTGAGAAGAGATCGAAGATCAGCTTACCAATGGTTCTCTGAACGGTACTGGTGTTGATATGCAGCCTCGGCTACAATCTGTAGATTCTGTTCTACATGTTTTTTTTTTTAAAAAAAAATCCAGTTTTCTTTTCTTTTTCAGCCATCTAGATGCCTCAAGAAGCTAGCTTTTCCTTTTTCTGTTTTAAAACAACCTTTAAGACTAAATGGCAACCCAGGCAAGGTGGCACTTGTGTTTAGACCCAGCACTTGAGAAACAGAGGCATGTAGTAATATTTTATTTGTATTTTAATAAATAACCCTTACCTGAAGATCAGAAAGTAAAACAGCCCCACTTACTAGCCTTACAGACTAGGCAGTGGTGACACATACCTTTAATACCAGTAGCCACACTAGTTTGCCAAGGAAACCAGGCAGTAATGGTAAGCACGTTTAATCCCAGCCCTAGAGAGAATTATGAGATGGGAGGAGTCATCTCTCATGCTCAGTCTCATTCTGAGATTCCTGGGGGCAGGATCACCATTTCAGACTGAGGTAGAGGTAAGAGCCAGTGGCTGGCTGTTTTGCTTTTCTGACATTCAGGATGAACTCCAATTTCTGTCTCTTTTTGTTTTTTTAATTAATCATGCTATAGAGGCAGGTAGATCTCTGTGAGTTCAAGGCCACCCTGGTCTACAAAGTAGGTTCTTGGACAGCCAGGACTACGCAGAGAAACCCTGTCTCAAACAACAAAAACAAAACAATAAAGATTTAAATGGGAGAACATGTGAGAGTTTGTTATCCTCGGGAAGAATGTCTCATGAAATGGGGTTTTCCTTATTTCTTAACTTCAAATTGTGTAAGTCATCTAGGCAGTTTAGTTGAATACACTTGAAAGAAAAAAAATGTAGCCATCATAAGGATGGGTGTTTGATTTTCATATTTTAATTTTGAGATTGAGTCTTCTAGAAAACTTAATGGAACCTCAGATAATTTTTTTGTATTGTGCTGGGAATTAGGGTTTGGTAAATTTTCAATAATGTAAAATTAGAAAGCTATGCACAGGACAATGGATAAAAAGATATTCAGACCTTTAAATTGTGGAGCAATGAACTGTTTTAATTTATAATTACAGTTTTAGATATAATAAGATTGTGAGTAGTTTAAAGAACATAACAAACCTAATTCCTCTAAATTATAGCTAACCAGCAATAAGTGCAAACTTAACATTTTAAAAATAAAAAGTGTTCACATTGGCTAAGTATCTTTTCTGGTTCTGAAATTTTGGAACATGAAGGCTTTGTATATATGTTTTTCTTGTCATTGCAAAATATTTGGACATTTTTAAAGATATATTTTGACTGAAAAGTCATTCACATGCATTTTTAAACTCATGAAAATAACTTATTTTTCTGTATGTTTTGATATTTATTAAGTTTTAAAACATACTTTCTATTGTGACCACTGTAAAAAGAGACCCTAGCTGGGAGGAAGGGGGATGGTATGCAACTTCATTACACTTTAAAAGTGAAATAAAACCCTCAAATTCAACTCTTACAGTTCTGTACTCGTGAAATCCTAGCTAAAGGCAAGAGCAGATGTGGTATCTGGTTCATAGAAACTAAGTGTTTGTGTGCCCTCACATGATAGGCAAGAGGGTAAAGGAATGTCTGAGGGTTCTTTCACTGGGAACCCGGTCTCATTCATTAGTGTTCTATCTGCATGACAGAATTTTCTAAAAGCCTCATCTTCCAACACCGTCCTTATTAGGCCTCACGTGAATTTTAGGGCCACAAACATACACACAGCAGAAACACACGAGTTCTTTAAGTGTATTTGTAACATTTACTTTCCATCTCCTAGACATGGCGCTATTTCTACAGTCATTTTGTGTACCATTTTCTAGGGAGCATTAAGTTAAATTGTCTCCAGAATTCACAGGGGAAAAGTGAACTGGGTTATCCATGTCTCAAGAGGACAAAGAAGTAGAACAGTCACCTCCTATGTCCCTTCTCTGGGAGGAAGTCAAGGAGATATTGTACTTCTGACTTAAGTTAAAGGAGCTTACATACAAAATATATCCACATGACAGCGTGCTGTGCTTTACTTTTCTACAGGATTCGATTGCTGGAACTGTCAACTCCTGCAACCTGTATTTCTCTTCCACTATGAGCAGACCGACTCTGTTGCCCAGCTCTGTGCCTTTCTGTAGCGTTCTCTTCCTCACCTTAGCCACACAATGTCTATCTTTCCCAAAAGTGGAAAAAAGGGAGATGGCACATGCGTATGCACAGGCAGAGCAGTCCCGGAAGATGAAGAGAGGTGACGGAGAAAACATCTCCTCTGCTCCAGAGCACATGCCCCAGCAGACATCCTCTGAAGCTTCTATGGTACTGTCTGCGGAACCATCTGTGATGCCATTAAATAAAGTCTTCTCAGTCAACAAGGAACACCACCTCCCTGGAGCTGGACTTCTGAATCCTAATGTCCCTGATCTTCACTCTTCCACTGAGCCAGAGGTCTCAGCCAGGGAACAAGGGCATGGTCCCAGTCAACTTGAAGGAATGTCTTCTGAACAGAGACTGTCCAAGGCCTTGTCAATCATTGCTGTCTCTCCACTTACTTCTCTTAATCCTCACCAGGAGGGGCCCCAGAGCAGCTCTAGCACCCAGCCCATTGTAGAAGGGATCACAGTTGTAACACGTGACTTCCCGAAGTATGTGGATAATCAGTTGTTTGCAACTGAAAGTCAAGAAGCAGTTAGCTTGGGAAATACACCTTCATCCTATGTAAATACCAAAGAAATGCTAACTGCCAGTCCAAGAACAGAGAAAGCTGAAAGAGATGCAGCCAAGAGGACGACTGCCTTTCCTGGTGTCGATTCCACAGCAGACACAGAGCATGATGAGGAGAGGCCCTTGGAGGAATCAGATGACAATGTGCAGACCACTGCCGGTACATACCTGGAGACAACCCCTGAGGATGTTCTGAATATTGATCCAACAGCTGACAGTCTTCTGGGGGACCTCAAGGTGACAGTGAGTGTCAGCACAGCTGTTCCGGTTTCTTCTGTCCCAAGAGATGAATGGGATGACACCAAATTTGAGAGTGTAAGTCAGGCAAGGACCACAGATTCAGACCGTGCAGAGACTCGGATGAGAACAAAGCCACCACATGGAGCACATGAGAGCTTTGAAGGGACTGAGGGGAGCCCCACTTCCACAGAGGTTAACAAGGTGGCACCTTTGGGGACAGCTCTGGTAATTGCACTGGAGCAAGAGAGATCAACATTCTTTGCCCATCAGATTCCTTTTAGTCCCACGAGTCTGACAGAAGACCCTGAGGTTTCCACTGTGAAACTGTTACCAAGTGCTGAAGGCTTCACAGCCTCCACCCTAGAGGACAGGACCATGCTTTTCTCAAAGACTGAAGTTTCTACCTCTCAATATGAGTCTCCGACACATCAGGGAGTAGGAGATATGTTAAAAGGTAAGAGGGAAAATGTAAAGAATGAAAACAACAATGAAAATATCCCAGATGTTGTTTAACTTGAAAACTTTCTGTTTGGATTTTTTTTTAAAGTATTTGAGATAGGATCTTAACTTCACTATACAGTATCTGAGACAGGGTATTGACATCACTATTTTCCTACTTTTACCCCTAACTCCTAGGACTGGAGATGCCTGTCATCATGCCTGCCTGGTTTTCTTTGTTTTTTTGTTTACTTTGGTTTTAGCCTTAAACTCACCATGTACTTCAGTTGACCTCAAGCATATGACTGTCCCTACTGCTTCTACCTCCTGAGGAGCGAGAGTTTAGAAGTGGGCTGCTGACTTAGGCTTTAGTTGTATTTTTTCATGGTGACTTAGAAACAGTTACACAAATTTTAAGCAAACACAGAATAATCAAATAAATCATATATATTCTATTAAAAAATCATATTTCACATGTGCCAAAGTCTTCATGTAACCAGATTGTTTCCTGTACACCCCACCCCTCTATGGGATACTTGGCAGTGTTCAGAGATGTTTTGTTTTGGCTGATGGTTCCTTCTGGCTCTCCTGGTTAGGGGTCAGGGATGCTTTAGAACATTCTATATCTGCATGACAGTGTCCAGAAGCAAGGTCTTAGTTAGTCCTATCAACAGCATTGAAAACAATATATGTTTCAAATAGTTGAATATTTTTCAAATCTTTTGTCATGACAATATATAAGTACATATGTAAGTACAAAGGAAGCAGGTATATATTTTAGTTTCACAACAATGTATGGCACCTATTTATACCTAAGTATATGCATATCTCTGGTATTTCTCACCAAAAATAATTACACAAAATTTATCTTGTAGTTTTGATCACTTGGTTCTCTAACCTTATTTAACCCAAAATAAATAGTTTAAAAATAATATGTAAAGAAAATATAAATCATCTACTGGGTTCATTCTGTATTTTCTGCTTTTTCTTGGCTTCCATATTTTTGACTATTAGAAGGTGAAACCCTAGTATTAGTTGTTGATGGATTATGTTTTTATTCTGTGGTTGGTCATATAATAGCATCCAAAAGGAAAAACTTTGTATAAAATGAATATATTCATTGCAAATTGTTTTAGAATATGCAAATCTTATGACCTAGGTCAAGTAACCTATTAATAAAAAGGGAAGAACAGATTTGTAGTATGACTTATAAAGTTCTATTGAGATGTAATTAAAATATAAAAGTGGTCATTTTATAAATAATAAAAGTAAGACTGGATAGTTTGCATGCCTGTTTTGAGTTTTAAGTTTTTCTGTTTGTTTTGAGACAGTATCTCAGGTTGCTCAGTGTCAGACTAGCTATATAACCAAAAGTGGCCTTTAGTGCCTGGTTCTCTCACCTCTCCCCCTGAACTGCTCTGATTACCGTTGTGTCTTACCATGCCCAGTTTCTAATTCATTTTGAGAAGACTGACATAGCTGTAAGTGTACATTTTCATAGGTGCTTCCAGAATATATTTTAAAAGATCTATTCAAATTTTTCATGAGGGGACAGTTTCCTACTTCATAACCCTGTGTGGCCTCAAAAGCACAGAGGTTCGCATGCCCTGGATCTCAAGAGCTGAGATAAAGGCATATGCTACCACTCACAGCATAACGTGATTTGAAAAAGACATGAAGTTGAGCTTGTGTAAGTATGAAAGATGTTAAATGGGATGAAACAATGACTTCAATTGTCCGTAGCACTTATGTTTCTAGAATATCATGTATGTATGTATGTATGTAATGTATATCCCCTAGCATACATTACACCAGGAAGCCTGTATTGTTATATTTTAGACTTTTACAGTTGCAAACGAGAAAGTACAATGGATCTTGTCATATTCAGGCTATTTTGGTGATCAAATATGATCTCAGTAATAACTGCCTCATTTGCTTACTGTTTTGTTAGCAGGCTCAGTGGTTAGAGCCCCTGCTGTGCGTGCAGAGGACCTGAGCTTAGTTCCCAGCAGTACATCAGGCAGCTCATTGTAACTGCAGGTCCAGGGAAAGCAGCATCCATTCTGGCCTCCAAGGACACCTACACTTGTTTGCACAAACAACACATACTTAAAAATAAAACAATTAAAAAAGATGTCTATTGAGAAACTGCCTTATGCAGGGCTCTGTGATTCATGTTTGGAATATAAAGACTTTGCCTGTTTCAAAAAAAATGTAAGAAAGAAAGAATGAAAGAAAGAAGAAAGAGAAGGAAGGAAGGAAGGAAGGAAGGAAGGAAGGAAGGAAGGAAGGAAGGAAGGAAGGAAGGAAAGAAGACAGTAGGTAAATGCTGTTCTTATTTAATAGTTAAGGAAACTGGATACCAAAGATGTTCAGTAATTAGCTTAGGATCATAAAGCTAGAGAGCGCTTTAACCAAAATTCAGACCCAAGGAAATTGGCTCTGTCGTCTGCATTCTTGATCACTGTGGAAGAGGTTTCTATGGGTTATGTTACTCTCCTCCTTCTTTATCACACATGGGAGGGTAAGTTAAGAGTACACACCACACCCTGACTGTCCTGCCTGTCCTTCCCAGAAATTAGGTAAACACTGGTTGATGTAATTATTATTTTTTCATTTGAAAATGCCAACTTCCTTCCCCTCTTTTATTCATGAAAATGTAAACATAAGTATAGAAAACTCCTTCTGAGAGATTTTAGTGTCACTTAGTTCTGGGTAGTTTGTTTCCTAACAGACTGATTCAACTAATATTCAAGCATGTCTAAGAAGCTCAGACAGCCATCTTCCTATTTTGCTTCAATTTTATTCTAGGTTTTTTTGTTTGTTTGTTTTTACATTTCCTTCTCTTTTTTTGTTCCTCCAGATTACCCCACAACTCCCCCAAGCAACTGCAGTAACATTTGCTTATTAGGCTTGGATTCCCAAGTTGTATTTGTTGTTCTGGTCTCTGAAAGAGCTATCTACCCTTTTTCATTATATTGGCCCCCGTAGAGACTTTAATGTATAGTAAGTTGGTTTGTTTAAACATGTTTCCCTCCTTTGCAGACATCACACAAGAGATGACAATGGCCACACAAGAACCAGACTCCACATTACCCTTGGTGACACAAGAGCACGTTGAGGTCCCCAGAGGCAGTGGTGAGCCTGAAGACGGTATGCCATCCCCCTCTCCTGTGTCTGCTGATGTGGGTGCCACCGAGCTCTCCAGAAGACGGGAGTCTCTGGCCACTCCGGCCTCCACAGCTGTTGTCCCTTTGTCTCTGGAAGTTACCTCTTCTATGGAAGGTCAGTACACGAGTATGGGTTCAGCGTTTGGAGGAGGAGTGTGGACCTTTACTGTGAATTACCGGGATGAGTGAGGCACCTGGCCCTTTCATCAGCATGCATGTGTTCCTACCTGGAGAGATGCTTAACTCTCTTTGCTTGTAGAAATGTGTTATAGCCTCAAAGGATGAGGTGACACTTCTGGTCCCCAAGTCTTAGCCTCCTGAGGACTGCCTCCTAAAAGTCAGAGTTAGGAGTTTAAAAATAGTAAGGACCTGGGTTTGGAGCCACCTTTGGCCCTCTTTAAGACTGTGACATCAGGTAAGCTGCTGGACTTTTGTAGGCTTCTGTTCATTTCCAGAACTTATGTTATTGTAAAGAAGTAATCTATGAAAAGTGTTTTTTATGTAATAGACTCAGGTGCCCTATTCTCTGAAGGGCAATGCAGTTTTAACGTCTGGCTGGTTATCAGAGTCTCTTGGAAGTGTGTGTGTGTGTGTGCATGTGTGTATGTGTGTGTGTACATATATATAAATGATACATACACACACACATATTTATCATTGTCCAAGCAAAGATGAGATACTCACTGAGATATTTTTAAAAATATAATAAATGTTTTCTAATCCTGCCTCCTAATCGTCCTTTCAAAACAAAGCACTCTAGAGTCTGACAATAACCTTCATGAAATCTGATGACCTGTACACTGTCTCTCTTCTGACTGGTAACCAGCATTGTCAACCTTGTTTTCCTCATCTCCTTCATGCCACACCACTTCTACCTCCAGGTTTCGTGTATCTATAGTTACAAGTACACATTTTCATCTTTTTTTCTTTTTAAATTTTTAAGAAAAATATTGTACTACAGGTAATATTTTTGGAAGTTAGCATTTTCGCTTACCATTCTGATTGTCAGACACTGTTGTTTCTTTGTTCTGACCATTGTGTCATTGTGGAAGCACATCTCATTATTCATGCAGTATTCTTCTATGTTCCTGCAGTCTGCATCTGGACCATCTTCAGGTACAGCTGTTTAACTACAGCTATGGGGAACACTCTTTTGCATGATCTGTATTAGACAGTGAAGTGCGGTTTCATAGGTAGTGGGGTTGCTGACCATAGGATGTATGAGTATGTGACCTTAGGGACCTATGTCTCCTTTTCATAGTGGTTGCTGCACCAATTTATATTCCCATAAGAAATATAAGGGAGCCTTGTGGCTCTATATCATGGGAATACACACACACATACACATACACACACACACAGACACACACACACACACACACACACACACACGTTTTCCTCTGACTCACAGGCAAAGAGATTCTGATTTAGAAAGTTGGGAATGTGTAAATTCTGTCTGGGGAAATTCTGAACGGTTCAAACTATGGTTGTTGTAGTTTCTTTAGGTGTGGGGCACTTGGGAGCTTCATTTGGATGTTTTGAAAGAGTCTACTTTAGTCATAGATCTGGGTTCAGACTCTTCCCCCTGATTTTGTGAAACATGCTTGTTCTTTCCAAAGCAATCCCTGCCATTTAACTTGGTGCATTCTTTTTGTTAAATTTCTGTCTTTGGCACCCATCCAAACCTCAGCACCATCCATTATACTATTGATAAAATAAGGGAGAGAATAAGTTTCAAAAGCAAAATTATGATTTGAGGCCGTGTCTCTTCCCAGATGATGAAGTATTTTCTGTGTAGGTGAGAAGAGAAGCTGAACCAAGTGCTGAATTCACTGTGTCTAAGACACTGCTTCCTCACTTTCCAAAGCTCACGTTAGCATTTTCTATAATGATTGTCCTGTGGGTCAAGTCTTGTCTCTTGTGTTTGGCAGACCTAATGGACACAATCACTGGGCCAAACAAGGAATTCATACCAGTTTTGGGCTCTCCAGAGGCACTCCCTGCAATGACTGTGGAAACTCCCACAATTTCTCCAGCACTCCCATCAGAGGGAAGAACTATCTCACCCATCAACCACCCAAACACAGCTGCCTCCTATGGGCTGGAACAACTCGAATCTGAAGGTACCCTTGTCTCTGACCACATATTTGAGAAGCAAATAAGTAGATGTAAGTTTAAGCCACTGGGTAAACTGTTCTACCACCAAAGAGTTTCTTAACAAGGCCCTCTGCATAGGGTCCCTCTCTGTGATTCCAGTTAAATTTTCATGGGCAAGATATGGCACTAACATTTAAAATAAGTGCATTAGTTGGCTACATTATGAAGACTGGATGAGAACTGTAAGTCTAAGTGGAGGAGCTGTGTTTTCTCCATCTGATTGTTTTGATGAATGTTTAAATCTGTGTTTTTATAATATCACCCTATCAGTACTGGGAAGAGAGTAATAATCACTTAATAACGTCTTTGAGTTACTGTCTAAAGAAAACAGTTTCTTTATTAATTAATGCTGAGTAATTTGTGCCAAACTGTACTGTTTAAGGCATTGACTTTGGCCATGAAAAATGTAATGGAGGAATAGCTGAACATCAACAAACAAGAATGGAGATAGGGCCCACAGTCACATGATTCCTTGAGTGAGCACCCTGAAAGGTGAGGAATATCAGGTTGGAGGTACAAATTTTTATAGGGCTCTGTACAGGAATGCTGACTCAAAACACTGGGAAACTCTTTTTTTAAAAAAATTACATTTATTATATATACTGTATTCTGTATTTAGGACTGCATATAGAACTGTATATCAGAAGAGGGCACTATAGATGGTTGTGAGTCACCATGTGGTTGCTGGGAATTGAACTCAAGACCTCTGGAAGAGCAACCAGGGCTCTTAAGTGCTAAGCCGTCTCTCCAGCCTCCAGGGGTGCTCTTATTAGGCAGTCAGCCATGTCCTAGGTAAGCAAGGACAAAAGTCCTAGGGTTTTATTTTATGTTTTCTCAGCTGCCAAGAAGAGTTTCAGCTGGGTGCATAGGAGATCCTCCCTCCCACAAAGGTTCATTTTTACCATTTTTTCTTAAATCATGAAGGTATGTATGTGTCTGGATGAGTGTATCCCATGTGTGTATTGGTGCCCTTAGAGGCCAGAGGCATCAGATCCTCTGGAAATAGAGCCACAGGAAGTTGCCATGGGTGCTGGAAATTGAACTTGGATCGTCTGCAGAAACAACACACACCCTTAACCTCTGTGCCATCTCTCTAGGCCAAGTCTTATAGCCTTCTAGGGTGACACTTGTAATCTACTCACCGAGATATATAACAGTTTAAGAGTGGGTCAGAGGATTTCACAGAGGAGTGCTGGTTTAAGAAGCAGGCCAATGTGGTCCCAGAGGCTAATATTCTCTCACATCACATGAAGACAGATACCATATGGCTTTGGGCTCAATGCCTCTTATTTTCAGTTCCCTTGAATGCCGTCTATAAAAAATCAGATTTCCTTAAATTAAACTGAGAGGTAGCTGGCAGCACTGCTTGGCACGGCTGGTTAAATTAAAGAAAAAAAAAGCATATTTGTGAATAGTCTGTACTTGTAAAACTGGAGTAAGTTTCTGAATTTAGCAGATGACAGCAGCTGTATTGAAATGTGTGAGAATTTTTCTGATGAACCTAAAGATATCCTGGGATTTGAGGTCTTTTCTCCTACACAGTTCAGTTTCAGCTTCTTTTTTGAGAATATGTTTTGTCAGGTTTTGGCCTGAATTATGATTCTTGTCATGGTTTCTGAAAGCCATTTTTGATTAAAAATACCCTTTCCATTACATTGCTGGGCTTAAGATAAGGTCTAGAATTAGACCAGCTCATAATTTTCCTAAAGACCAAGGCGCACACTTCATATTAAATCACTATGTGTTAAGAACAACAGTTTTATGTTTGTGTTCAACCATGGAAGGCTGAAAGGGGTCTAACGCGTTTAGACAGACGAGCCTACCAGACTCCCGGAAGAACAGGGCCTCCTTTTAGCGTGTGTTTGCTGCCTTTTCTAGGAAGGTAAATGTAGTTTGCAAGATTTTAATTTCACCACAGAATTAAAACCAGAAGAGAATTTATCCTTAACAAAATAATATAGTACCTATGTCACAATTTTTTTAACTGCCTTTTGAGGTTGCTGTGTTTTGAGACTGGGTATTACCATGCAATTCACGGTAATCTAGACATAGCTTTAGAATGAGCTTGAGGCCAGTCTAGGACACATCAGACTCTGTCAAACACAGAAAAATGTGTATTCACTTGCATGTACACTTAATCTTCTGTGTTATTTGAATGTCTTCCTTCCTATAGAGAGTCATTTCTCCAGAAAACAGGTATTTTTCCTTAATGGGATATATAAGAAGCATGCCCCTATTAGATATCAGACACCCAAGGAGACAGAACCTACGAGTGCTGCAAATTCAGAACCCCTGATCTGTTTATCTGTTTGAGATAACTGAAAACCCCTAACAGGCTAAAGATGTTATTTTTTCTGGCATCATCATTTGTATTTCTCATCTATGATGACAAAGCCCGGAGCCTTCATACAAAGTCTCACAAGCACACAATAGCTTAAAATAATAGCAACTTATTCATGTGCTGTTCTGGAGCTCCACAATACCAAGCCAAGATGTAACAGGGCCATGGTCCCTCCAAAGCCCCTAGGGCAAGCACTGCCTCACCCCGTCGGATTCTGGTGGTCCCATAAGCCCTCTGGTTCATGGTGGCCTAGCTCCAGTGTCTTCCCTCACATGGCTCTTCTTTTCTTCATGGCTGGCTCCAGTTTCCTTTGTTTACTTGGTCATAGGTCATTGGATTAGAACCACCCGCATAGTTTCATCTTAATTTCATTGTGTCTGCCCAGACCCTGCTTGTGAATAAAGCCATGTTCATAAATACCACTGATTAAACTGGAATGCATCTTCTGTTGACATGATCCCACATGTGATAAGGTCTTCGCCCAGACCCCTTGCCAACAGCCTCTGAGAGCAGACAGATGTTTCTGATTATCTGCCCAAGTGATATGAATTGGTAGGGTAACAAAAGTATTGGTAAGTTTTTGCTTCCTTGGTCCCTAAGGAAAGTCTCCTTTTGTAACTATATGCCACCTTCTGTGTATTTAATAAGTCTTCTACTATGTCAAAAAATGCAGTTTGATTTTTAAAGAGATAATGGTTTATTTTTCATCTTATCGGAAACATTTTACTTCTATGCACATTTTTTTTAAAAGAAGAGCATTTTCAGGATGATTTTTAAGCACTCTATTAGTATGGCTATTATCTCTACTACTACCTTGCATTTTTAAATACAAGCTTGTCAAATGTAATTCTTAAAGATATGATTATGGGAAGTTTATACATGTACCTATTTGTTGGCAGTTAAATTAAGTTTTTTGGTAGTAATGTCTCTATGTTCACTGAAATACTAATTTAAATTTCTGATGACTTTTGAAAGCATACTGGAAATGTTGGCAGGTTGTTAAGCTGAGTTAAGCTGCTATTAAATAAGGACAGGTTTAAAATTTTAAAATGCCCACTTTCTGTCTGTTAAAAACTTAGTAGATGGTATCTATTTGCTTTACATAATTTAAAATTGTTTTGTGTTTTGTTTACTTCTGAAGAGATGGAAATTATTCTATGTTGCAAATTACAATAATGATTACAGTACTTCTGTAGGAAGTGGGACATTGCTGATGAAAACTTCATTTATAGACTGAAGATCTTGTTCAGTGCTAGTGTGCTTGACCTAGCATATGCAAGTCCCTGAGTTCAACCCCAAGCACTGCAAAAAGGAAAAGAATAGAAATTCAGTATTTAGAAGAATTTGCAGTGACTTTTGCTTCTGCCAGATACTACGTTTATGTGAGAGCTGTGAAATCAAATGCTGAGAAATCTCAGATCTTGTGATTCCCTGCTTGTTTTCTCTTCTCTGTTAAATGTCTGCATATGGGAAATGGGTGCAGCAGAGACAGGAAGAGGAGAGACCAGGCTCTCCTGGGATGCTGCAAGAGATGAAGAAATGCCAGGATGCTTTATCTGGAGAACTTAAGTTCAATGTTAGACCTGGTCCTGTTTAATGAATGTATGAGTACAATGTTGAGACCATGCCTTATCCCAGACAACTCTCATTTCTTCATTGTTTCAAGTGGCCCATTGTATACAGTTTTTTGATGTGATAAATGAACAATAATTCTGTAATAAATGCAGGAATAATGGAACAGTAGTTGACTTGCTGCTGAAAGATTACTTTTGTATATTTTATTTAGTTTAATAATTATAAATTGACTCATACACAGTATAAAAACATGGAAAAGCCCAAATTTCTCTCTACAGATGACATAAGAATTTCAGAAGAAGGTAATATTTTTTGTTTTATTTTGTTTGTTTGTTGAGGCAGGATTTTACTTTGTGCCCCTGACTAACCTGAAGCTGTCTTTGTAGATCAGGCTGGCTTCAGCTTCTGCCTCACAAAAGCTGGGACTGACAGTTGTTGACTGATGTTTCTATCCCACCAGGTCCCACAGCTGTTTATTCCCAAGAAAACACACAGGCTTACATTAATTATAAACTGATTGGCCCAGTAGCTCGGGCTTCTTACTAATTAATTCTTTTCTGTATTAACAATGTGGCTTAGTACCTTTTTTGGCGAGGCAGTCACATCTTTCTTGCTCTGTGTCTGGCTTCCTTTGCATTTGGGTGAGGACTGCAGACTGAAACTTCCCTCTTCCCATAATTCTTGTTGCCAAGCCTCTACTCCTGCCTGGTTGCCTTTGCCCCGCCTGTACTTCCTGCCTGGATAATTTTCTAAAATACAATTGACAGGATACAGACCATGGTCCCACAGCAGAAAGTTGTGTTTGGAAAGGATGCCTTTATTCCAGCAACTGAGATACTTTGGGCAATTGATGGGCTTATTGCAGTTTGACTAAAGTCAAAAGGCTTTGTCTTTTCTTTTTGGTTAATTAGAAAACAATTCGGAGGTGCACTACGAGGCAGTATAGAACAGTTTCTCAGATACTTCTCTTGAAAGCTCCATTAGGGACAGGGCTCCTTTGGCTTAAAATATTATTTAATTCAGATGGGTGTTTTGCCTTCATGCATGTGTGGGCACCACATAGATGCCTGGTGCTCACAAAGGCCAGAAGACAAGTGTATCCTCTGAAATTGAGTTACAAATGGTTGTGAGCTGCCATGTGGATGTTGGAAATTATCTCAGGTCCTCTGCAGAAGCAGAGTGTGCTCTTAACCTCCGAGCTAACTCTCCTGTTCTCTCTGTATCATTTGTAAGGGTCTTATGTGGCAGATTGTGAAAAACCGATTGCTGGCCATTTTATTTCTTGATCGCCTCTTCGGGTACATCTGCTTGTTGTCGTGCCCTGAAGTCATCATGCTTCCTTAGGCATCTGCGGCAGGCTACTCCTGAGCATCTGTCAGCTCTCTAGGGGGCCACAACTATTCCCTTAGCGCTCGGAATGGCTGTCACATGCTTGCTAGTAATGTTTATTTGGTCAGGGATATTTCAAAAATATTTAAAATTCAAATTCTGATGTACTGCTGTAAAGTTATATCCACAAATTTTGTCACTGAAGAAAGACAACTGACATTCATTCTACATTCCTGGTGTGTTTTCTTACCATAGGGAATAATTTCTCAGTATACCTACACAATACAGCAACATCAATGCTACAGAATTGACATCCTCCATTGGTTCATGTGTGTGTGTGTGCGCGCGTATGTCTGTGTGTGAGTGTGTGTGTGTGTATGTGTATGTATGGGTGCACAATGTTATGGATACATGTATACATTTCTTGCCTGTCCCAGTACTGTTTGCCATGCTCCTCTTTAGTCATCCAAAAACACCCTTGTGAGGACTCATGATGAAGAAAGGGTTTTGTTTTGTTTATATTATGCAGTGTTACTTAATCATTTGGCTATGAATGCATTTGGAAAGTATTTGCCAATTCAGGTAATACCAAGAAGAATTAGAGACTGAGCTTGACTTAACAGAGCACAGACATAAAAAAGATGTGTAAATAACAAAATACAAGGTGAAAAATGAAAGTATTAAAAACATGAACATGAAAAGTATTAAAAATGTAAAAAAGGTCAGGAGGAAAATGCTAGCTCCAGGTTAGAGAAACATGGAATGGGTACATGTGCTCCTATGTATATGTATTTAGATTTGCATATATATATATATATATATATATCTTTTTTCATTATGATGTTGATAGTCACAGAAAATAGGTATGACAAATCCTGAAATATGGAAAAATATTTAAACAGAAGTGAACAGGTACCACATACATGATACTAATGATAAATTACCCAATGGACATTGACCAAGCAAAATTTTCTAATTCAGGTAGAGGTAAGATGAATTATTCTTTAGAATTTGCTTTTAGGCTGGGAATGGTACTTTCATTCTCAGCACCTGAATGGCAGAAGGAAGCAAGTGGATTTCTATGACTTTGAGGCTAGCCTGGTCCTCATGCAGAGTTCTAGGCTAGTCAGAGATGCAAAGTAAGATCCTGTCTTTTTTTAAAATTGCTTTTAATAACAGATGTGACAGAAAAGGCAATGCAGAAGAGCCATCCACAACCTTGGTGTCAAGCCAACAAATCTTTTTTTAGAAGCTATACTCTGTTTCTCTTGACAGGGATAGTCAGATACCTACCAGAAGGTTTTGTTCTGAATGAGTGATCTGTCTCATGTGCCATAGTCCAGAGTCTCTGTGGGGAGTAGTTAAGGCAGAAATTTCTAGGTGTGGTGGGTTTTCTGCAGTTGAGCCTGGAAGTACATAATAGCTTGAAGAGATTTTAAGGTATTTAAAAATGTTATTAGCATGTATTATTACTAAATAATGATAGGCTTCATTATGATACTTGCATACAGAAATCAAAAGTATTTTAGATATTTACAGAGAAGACATTTTTCTTTTAAAATGTTTTAAACTTGCAGTTTTACGTGTGTTTTGTGTGTCTGTGGATATGTGGAGGCTGGGGAACAGTTTGTGGGAGTCACTTCCCTCCTTCCACAGTTTATCAGGCTTGGCAATAAATGCCCATAACCCACAGAGCCATTTCACTGGCCTTTTATCAAGGCATGGTTTTCAGTATGAGAAAGGGCATGTAAATGTATTGTTATGGTAAAAATAAAATGGTGCCTTCCCTCAAGTGGCTGCAGCAGGCAGTGAGCCACAAGGAGCTACAGTGGTAAAATATTGTGGTTCTCTGAGTGGCCCATGGGCCAAGAGGGCCAGTGGGAGTAATGCAGTGGGTGACAGACAGAGATGTGCTATACAGAGAAAGTGGGTATTTATTTAGTGGGTTATCAAAGGGAAAGGGAAGGAGGGGTAAGTGAAGAAAGGGGAAGAGCAGAGAGAGACAGACAGAGAGAGAAAACAGGAGGAAGGGGAGAAATGGAAGGAGCTTAGGCTGGAAGTGGAGGGAAGATCTGCTTGTCTCAGCAGATGGGGGAGGGAGTAGGTGAGGCTTGTCTCTTAAAGGGAAAGTACAGACCATTACATTCCCATCTCTTTTTTATAATAAAAAGGTGGGAGGTTAGGCACAGCTGGTTAAAGGAATTGGGTCAGTGGATTCTCAAGACTGCTTTCTGCTTATTTGTGGGTAACATCTTTGGGGGTGGCTTGAGAAAGCTGGGTGCTGGTTACATCCTGGAGTAGTTGGCCTCTTTGCTCCTGCCCAGTGTTTGTGATATGGAAACGTCTGGTGTCTCTTACACCTGTTTAAGGTATTGGCAGAACGGAGGACAAAGTTAAGTTTAGGAGAAAAAAAATAGGACCAGGGAATTGAGAGGGTGTATCTGACCTGTTAAGGTAGATCCTTCAATTCAGCTCCCTGAAACTCAAGAATTTGGGGGGCTTGTGAAAACATAAGTTTTAACATATTTATGTCAGAATGATTGACAGATGTTTTTGCACAATGAAAAGTATTTTTAAGACTATGAAAGGCAGAATGAGAGAGTATTTTGTTAACTTGTACCTTATAAAAATTTGTTTGGTGAGGCTGTCCTTTTAAAAGACAAAACCTCTCAGCTGATAAAAACTGCATCAGAAATCTTTGAGGAGGATAAAAATTTTACTTGAGTTACTGATTAAAAACGACAGAGAACTTACTTGGTTGGCACCTAGAGCCTCTCCTCAGGGTCCTCCTATGGTCACTGAGGGTCATACTTTTCTTTTGCTATTTAGTGCAGGGCCTACCAGGCTCCAGAAGATTCTATGGGCTAAGAAATCTATAGGAAAACAAGCCTACCTTGACCTGAGCAGCTAGGTTGTCAATTCTGGCAATTCTGTTCACGACTGGAGATCTTCAGCTTGTATGAAAGGTAGCTTTGCCCAGTGGTCAGCACTTGGTAGTTGAAGTGAAGTGTGGATGGACGTTGTTCTGTGCCCATGTGTCTTGTGTCTCCTTGGGAGGAAGTAGAGTGCTGCTGCTAGGATCCAATCTATCTCTTTCTGTTATAAAAAGTTTTTTAATAATTAAACATTTAAATGCCATATTTCCCAGATCTCTGAGCAGTTGAGGGTTGTTTACTGGTTATAAATGAGTTATAACTACATCATAAAATCTGCCTGGAGAGCTGGGTCTGTGTTTGACTGTACTGGCCCTCAATTTGTTTTAAACATAATAACAAGAGATACCTAGAGGCGTGATCTGCCCTGTTGCTGAGCTGTCGTGCCACAAGCTGCAGAGGGGAGCAAAGGCTGGAATTGAAAACAGCTGCTTCACGGACCCAACTAATCCATGGGACCAGTGGTAGTGGTGGCAGGGACAGTTTGAGGAAAATCAGAGCTGGCAGGACACTGGCAGAGCATTCACAGGCAGGTAGATTATAGTTTGAGGGTTCATACCATAGCTGAAAATGTGAAAACCCACGAAAGCAGTGAACGAACATTGCAGGACCTGTAGAAGAGTGTTCTCTCTCTATAGGCGGGGTGTTAAAACCTGACTGGCTCCAGTCCAGGTGACTCAGAAGCCAGAGAGGCTAAAGGCTGCTCTGAGTGGTCTCTCATGACAGGGACCACTGACTGACAAGTGGTCCCAAAGAAAAGAAAAGAAAAGAAAAGAAAAAGAAAAAGAAAAATCCAAGGGCTCCTGGGCCTTAAATTGAGTGCACCACATAGCATGTGCAATGCTAGTGAAGGAGGACTAACCCTGGGTAATCCGGTCACGTTTTTAGCAATGGAAAGCAACCGGAGATGAATGTCAGTGAAGGGCTAAACCATAGCTGTGAAGGCTGTGGTTGGCTGACTGGAAAGGGAAAACTCACCACCGAAGCTGCTGGTGTGTGTAGAGGTTAGTGTTCAGGCAGAGAGAATGCAGAGCTGTTGTGAAGAAACCTGGTTCCCAAGCCCAGGGTTCCACATGTCCTCAGCCATCCTACCTGCAGGCAGGAGGGAACATGGAGAGAGCCTGGCTGAGTCACAAACACCAAATGTTACGGTAAAAATAAAATGCTGCAAGTCCCTGAGACCACTGCGGGCAACAAAGGCAGCCAGGTCCCAGGCAGGAGCCGCATGATGTGTGAGAGACAGAGACATGCCATACAGAGAAAGTGTGTATTTATTTAGTGGGTTATGGAAGGGAAAGGAGAGAAGGAGAGAAGAGGGAAGAGGAGGAGAGAAAAAGAGAGACAGAGACAGAGACAGAGAAGGGGGGGAGAGAGGAAAGGGGCCACAGCAGCAGCTACCTCTTTGGGAGAGAGACAGAAATGGGAGGAGCTCAGGCTGGAAGTGGAAGGAAGATCCCTTTGCCTTGGCAGATTGGGTAGGGAGTGGGCAGGGTTTGTCTCTTAAAGGGACAGGACAGACCATTACATGTATTCCTTTACAGTTGTAAACACAAAAAGTTCATTGTTCTAAGTACAAATTACTGCCAACCTGAGAAATGTGTGCTTGGATATAAGGGTACTATCTATCCCTGACACTCTGGCTGACTCTGCTCATCATGATGATGCTCTTGGGTATCCTCCTACTTCTGATTATTTTATGTTTAAAGGTCTCATTATACACTGTCCTAGAGCTTACTATATAGTCCAGACTGGCATTGAATTTATGCCTATCCTTCTGACTCAGCCTTCCGGGTTCTGAGATTATAGGCATGAAGCACCACACTTGGGTCATGTTACCTATTAATATTTAAATTCATACATGACTCTCAAAGAAAATGTCAGAAAAAGATGTCAGGGATCTGTTTAAATGCTCATATAAGATTTTTAAAAATCATCACAACATTAAATTTGTTCTGAAATGGGTGGGCTCTGCCTGTGTTTACTAGTGTTTCCTGCTATAGCCAAGCTGCCTCTTTCTATCCTGATGATAATTTCAGACAATAGTATCCTGTGGAAATATCCCCTACTAAAATGGTATGAAGAATCTCACTGGCTTCAGCATGATAAGCTAACTGAGGTCAAGTAGTGACCCCTGTCTCCCACATACACACTGCATAGCTTCTTTCTAGGTTGAAGAGCACACCCTTAACTCTGGGAAAGAGGCAGTTCAATGAGCCTCGTGATTAACTTTGTGCACATTTCGTCCTTCAGGAATAACCCCATCCTCAGCAGAAGCCTGTTCTAGTTTCAGGTCTGTTGCTGTGATGAAACACTCTGATCTAAAGCAAAATAGGCAAGGTGAGGGCTTTATTTTGGTATTTGTTCATTTGTCTGTTTTTAAACTATAGTTTATATTCTATAACAGGGAAGTCAGGACAGAAACTCGGAAGGAACATGCAGGCACGCCTGCTTACTCTTCCACACATTATCACCTCTAACACGGGAACTCACAGCCAATGAAGAGAAACTCTGGAGGAGTGCAGCTTGGTGACTCTGTGGCAGGACTGTTCTTCTGCTCAGGATCATTCCTCCAGAAAAGGATGGTACTCACAGCCGTCTGGGTCCTCTTACATCAATCAACAATCAAGACAGTTTTCCACAGACACACTCTCAGATTGAACTGATCTAGGCAGTTTCTCCCAGATGACTCCAGGCTGTGTCAAGCTGACAGCCAGAGCTAATCAAGACAAAGCCCGATTCATTTCTACACATTTTAACAGTATTCTCACCTATAGAATAGTCAGGTTATCATATTGTAGGGAAATCACCACCAGAACTATGCCATTACAAAAATAGAGCAATGAGATTAAAATTAAGAGTGGAGGAAAAATTAGTTTCACTCAAACCCTTCCCCTGTGGAGTCTCTCAGACCAAACAGCTCCAACACTGAGTGACAGAGTGTCCTGGGAAAACTCCCCTGCTTCCGGTTTCCAGTGGACTCACTCGAGTGAGTGTAAGTCTTGGCTTCACCATGAAACCGCAATGAATTTTTGACAGTTTATTTTTTATCATATTTAGACCACAGTTTCCCATCTGTAAAACAAAGACATTGATATTACGATGTGAGTTATGAAGGATAAATGTGATCTTGCATGTAATATTATTGGTGTACTTTTAAATGTGAAGTAAATATCAGTTTTATGATTGATGACCTCATGTCTCAAAGTTCCATATTATTTATCTTGTACTGCTGGATCCTCATCCTTATAACAAGTCCATCTCGCTACGCAGTCACACTGGGCAGCAGGTAGACGACATGATAGCAATGGTCAAGACAGCAGGACAGGAGGAATTGGAGTTGCTGCAGGGAGAGCGCACCACCTCTGGTCCAGACTGACGATTTGTTTTGTCAGGAGGAAAATCTGAGCTTCGTGGTGCCAGACCTAAAAAAGCCCAGTCTTTTTACTGTCATGGGGACATTCTCATTTCTGTGTTAGGGATCAATTCAGATGGTTATCTGTTGTAAGTAACTATCTAATTTTGGGGGGCAGAATCCTGCAACGTGGCCCAGGTCAGACTCATACTCACGATCCTTCTACTTCAACTTCCTGAGTTCTGGGATTACAGGTGACACCAAGGCTGGCCTCAGTTTTATATTTATTCTCTCCACACTCACAATGAATCTGTTCTCTTAGACAGCAACAATCAACATACGATGTGTCAGTTGGCATCTTTACATCTAGCTTAGAAGCAGGGTCTGCTCCTCATGTCTAGTAGTGTGCACACGACCTCTCAGTACCAGGTGGTGTGTAAAATAAAGATTAAGTGCTTGTCTTTAAAATGACCGTCATGTTTGCCTTCTCTTGCTGTTTGTGTGACTACTCAAGTCTAGTGGGGACGGGGGTTTGACCCAAAATTGAATATTTAAAGAAGTGTGAATGAGGTGATAGTTCCCAATTATATTCTTCTAGAATATGCTTATGTTTCATGGACACTAATGACAGGTCACACATCATTTCACAACCTCAGAGGAATATACAGTGATACTTGGACTAGTAGGCCATGGGAGCTATATATCACATTGGGAAGTTGAGAAAAGGAGGGCACAAGCAGTAAGTCTCTAGCATTGGCTGAAGTCAATTTAAAAATATTTAAAAAGCATCATCTTCCCCGTGCCTCCTTCCCCAGTAGAACAACAGGGTATAAAGGAAGTTTCTTTTAAAAGCTGACATCATACTCTTTCAACACTCACACATAGTACAACTTAATAAAAAATTATATTCAGTACGAGGGTACATAATTGAGGGGATTTCAGTTCAGCTTCCAAGGAAGGTGCAGTGCTTGATCCTTAGGGTTGGGTCCAGTGAAGGGAATGGCACATTCTGCTTTCAAGAAGTGAAGCATCACAGGTATAATAAATAAAACATGTCTCCACACACAATGAAGTATGTGTCCCTCATTTTGGAAAGATTAACCTCTTTTATAGTTTGAATGGATAATCTACTTAAATTGGAAATTTTGCAGTCAATAATCAGCCTATCTGATCTGCAATTTAGCTTTTGCATGGATGTGGAGTTTTATGCACAGGTGTTATTCATTTGATTAAATAAAATATTATTTTATGGTAATGAAGTTGCTTAAATCAAAAATTTCATATTGGATGACTCATGATATATAGATGCAAGGCTAATGCAGCCTTTATGCTTCTCCAAAAGGCAGCTGGAGAAACAGAATAGTCTCTACTTCTGTTTCCAAAGAGGCTGCTATCTGAACCAAGAGCAAGGTGTTTAACAAGCAGAAGTTCCAGTATAGAACTTATCACTATTGCTGGAAGGCATCCCTGCATTAAGATATTGTAATGTGGGCAGGGCCCTGAGATTTAGAGAAAGGAAAATTAAATGAAATAAAATAAGCATTAAACATTTTCAACTACTGTTTGAAGTAGACTAATTGTCTCACCTCAGACCTTTTCTTTTCTCAGCAATGCCACTTTTCACCGTGTTAAGTCTACTTTTCAGGAAATTTTAAATTATATTTACTAGTATACAATTAGTAGGAAGTTTTAAATTTAATACTTTCAATAAAATTGTGCAGATAAATATGGGACGCTTCAATAATCATGTTTGTTTGGCATCCAGTAGAGCAAACTGAAGTGAACAAAAGTTTTTGAAGAAGGCAATGTTTAATAAATAATATCCCTTGAGTTTAATATTTTTAATTAGCTTTTAGGGGTGTGTGTGTGTGTGTGTGTGTGTGTGTGTGTGTGTGTGTGATATGCATGTGAAGGTCAGAGGATGGCTTTGGGAACTCATTATTTTCTTCCATCATGTGGGGTTCAGGGATCAAACTTGGGTCATCAAGCTTCGTTGTCAGCAGTTGCCTTTACCCACTGAGCTATCCCACCACTTCATGAATATTTACCTAATTTTAAAAGATACCTCATATAGTAGATGTTCTTCTAATGATTTGAGACTTGAGTATTTGAAATTGGATTCTGAACAGCAGAAGACTTCCTACTCACTCTGTTGAGTGCACCTCAAGGGAGTATAATATAAATAATTCTTAAAGGTATGGGATTTGAATTTCAGATTTTGACAGAAAATTTGACAGGCTTTAACAAAACAAGATGACTAAGTCTTGAGTAAAGAGTTTATAAGTAGACAGAAAGGTCTCTAAGAAACATATTGTGGCTTAGTTTTGAGGACAAAATGTGAATTCTTTCTGGGGAAAAAAAAGTCCCAATAGAATTTCCCCCAGGCTTCTTATACATAAGAATTAAACAAGCCTGTGACTTGTCGTGAGCACAATGGGATAACAAGGAATCAATTCTGCATAAGACAACCGAAGGACTGTGGAGACTACACTGTCAGACACATAGTGTGAAATCCCCATGTGCCAAGACATGAAAAATGAAGTCTCAAACACAGACAAGTAATAGGAGACTGTAAAATTATGAAGCAGACAGCACAGGAGAGTGTGACGGGGAGAAAGACTCTTGAAATCCTTAGATTTAACAAATTAGAAGGAAGAAATTCAGAAGGAAAAGACAGATCACTTCCAAAGAAACAACAGACCGAGAAGGGACGTCACGGCAGGATACTGGAAATGTAAGCCAGAAGACAGAACGCTTTTGCCAAAGTGCCTAGAGAAGTGGGTAGCTCAGAATTATGTTCCCGTGCTTTTAAGAATAAAGGCAAAGTAATAAAACAGACTTTATAAAATGAACTGCTTGTTGGGAGCCAGCCTCGATGAAAATGCCATTCTCCAGAGTAGAGGCATGGGGATTTAAAAATATAATAAAGAATTCAAAGACATGAATGAAAATAATAAAGCACAGAAACATATAGGATAGTATCGGGAGGGAATTTTTCACTGAGTACTGAAAATTCACCTGTGTTTAATTTCCAATAGGTTAATATACCCCTGATCCCAAAAGGTAGGAGTAAAACAAAAGACTTCATTAACATACAAATTGAAACTTAAGGACTACATTCTTTGCTCCTGCCTTAGACTCACACCCTAGACCAAACACTCTCTAGGCAAAGCACTCCACAGGTGGAATCCCAAATTATTTCCTTAAAATCAACTGGAACTTAGTTGGATCCTTACACTTTTGTTTTAGGTAGGAACCAACTACTTCCCTATTTCAGGAGCACAAGGTCTGGCAACTAGCCACACCTATTGACAACAGTCTTGAGAGAGCAGAACTGATTTCCAACTAGGTGGGTCCTCTGTTTGAGGTAGAAGTGCAATAACCTTGAATGAACTGGAAACAAGGCCCAAACTCTCTGACCTTTGCCTCTTTGGGCCTCTACAACTCCTGACAGAGGAAGAACTATAATCCTGGCAAGAAGAACTGAGATTCAGGAAGAACTAGGAAGCAAATTAATGAACATGTATAGAAAATACAACCATTTATGCTTTATAACATAGAAGGAGAGGACAGAGCCAAAACAGTAGACAGCAATAGCAAAAATCAGAAAAGTATTGCCAGAATGAAAGTGTTCTAAAGTCCTTTAAAAATATTTATTTTTTGTTTGTTTATGTAAGTGTGTATAATTATAAAGGTTTGTTTTCAGCATATGAATGTGTGTGTATGAATATCTGTATATGAGCATCGGTGTCTTGACTCTAGAGGCTGGATCCCTCTGGATCTGCAGTTAAAAGTGGTTGTGAGCTACCTGACATGGTGTTAGGGACTGAACTTGGGCATCTTCCCGAGTACTGTGGTCTCTTAACCTCTCCACCATCACTTCAGCCCTCATGTAAGAATAGTAACTACACGCTAATTCTTAGTACAATGGTGAGTTTTCTGGGGTTATTACATTAGGAGTCTTTGTAACACATGTGTCCGTATGTGTACGTGTATGTTATTCGTATTGAAATTTTATATTATGCTTCATAATACACATATACACAAATATTTGATATAGCTCATGTATGATAAAAATATAAAGGTAAAAATAATTAAATTAAAATTAATTACAAATATTAGGAGATTCATCAAATTCTCAATGAGTTAGTGCCTTGAGCTGCTGGATTTTGTGGTAGCTGTGAATGTCTGAGGTTCCTCAACATCTTCTTAGAGAGCCATCTGCTGGAGAACTGCTTCACATTCTTAGAACAAATTTGTTTTCCTTGTCTGAATTTTAAGTTTTACGCTCAGTTTCATGCTCAACTTAAGAGCAATCTGGGTGCAAAATCAGCACCATTCCTAGGGCTTTAGGTATTCTCATGTATGGGAACCTTTTTAGAGAATTGCTTTTACTTAAAACCATCTTATTCAATTTATTAAGATTATCTGTGTGTGTGTGTGTGTGTGTGCGTGCATACATGTGATGCATGTGAGCATGCACAAACCGTGGTGTGTGTGTGTGTGTGTGCATACATGTGATGCATGTGAGCATGCACAAACCGTGGTGTGTGTGTGTGTGTGTGTGTGTGTGTGTGTGTGTGTGTATGTATGTGTGTGTGTGTGTGCGCGCGCGCGTGTGTTGGGGGCAGTGAGAGAACAACTCATGGGAGCTGGTTCTCTCTTTCCATCATGGGTTTTGGGGATTGAACATCAGGTTTGTATGGCAATGACTTTTATTCACTGAGACATCTTCATTGGTCCCTTAATTTTAGATTTTAGAAAAATCTATTGGCATGGGCTTCCCAGATACTAACAATCATATCCTCGTTTGAAAACTGTCCCCATTCTGCAGGGGGACATGGCAGAGACTAATAGAGCTCAGCTCAGGGAAGTTCCCTTCTTCATAGCAACCATCCGCTTTCACGTGCTTTGTTACCTTAGATCCCGTTTATAGCCTAGAGAGGGGAAGGAAAGTCGCTGAAAAGAGATCTCTGCCTCATGAACTAATGAGCAAATAGGCCGAAGGGGAGGATTCATGTGAAAAATACTGCTCTAAGAACGGAGCAGGCAAGGAGCTGTCCAGAGTCACACAGACAAGACAAGCTCCTGTCCTGGTGCTGGTCCTCGTCCTGGGACAACACGCATGCCAGCGGTCTTCCCTGCTGTGAAGTGTGAATGACAGCCTGGAGATGCTCGCTGTGTGTCGGTCTTTGGGACATGAAAAACAACAGAGGCGTCTATATTAGAGATCCTGGGTCAGCCTTAACTGAGCAAAATTAAAGCTTGGTTTTGGTGACCAGAGACTAAAGATGTGTTTGTAATTAATAATAAAAACAAGCTTTAACCTAGATGGGCAATTCTGGGTTTAGACAGCCTCATTTTAAGCTCTGCTCTGATAGTATTTGAGCACTCAAAGTGGTTATTAAGGGAGTAGCCTCTAAGTAAAAAAGCCTGTAAATTTCTTCCCTGTTCAGCTAACAATGTGGATTTGTGGGATAATGCTGGCAAGGCTGTTGAGTTCCTCAGAGGCTTAACCCCTCAGAAGAACAGAGGACTGTTGTGGGCTATAAAGCTGCTGCTAAGGCATTCTACCATGGAGAGGCCAGACAAATGAAACCGACTAAGAGAGGGTACTGTCTAGACATGTTCCCCTCTCCTCTGGCCATGTGTAACAAGACTTTGCTTTTTTCAAATTTGAACATATCACTTAATGTCACCAAGCATTGTTCAGTCATCTGGCATTGTTATCTGACACCACTGCTTAATGTTTTAATGTTCTTTTTCTTCCTCCCTCCCTCCCTCCCTCCCTCCCTCCCTCCCTCCCTCCCTCCCTCCCTTCTTCCCTCCCTCCCTCCCTTTCCTAGTTCCTCTCTTTCCTCCTCCCTCCCTTTTTTTCTTACTTAAGAAAAAGGGTTTCTTGTAGCCTATGGTAACTTCTAATTCTCTGTGTGGGATGACCTTGAATTTCTGAAATTCTCCCAAGTGCTGTATCACGAGCACACACTGCCACAAAAGTGTTATGTGGTGCTGGAGATCAAACCAGGACTTCATGCATACTAGCAACATGCACGCATGCTAGGTAACAACACCCCGCGGGCGGAGGCACATCCCAACCAGATAGTTTGCACTGTCAACTCTTACGGTTCCTTTCAGTCATAGCAAACTAAAAGGAGGAAGAACCGAGTCCCTATTGCTCTCTGTTGAAAATTTTTGCATTTTGCCCTTTCCTGGACTTGCAGCCTTTGCATGTGGATGTTGTTGGCATGGCTATCACAGGATGGGTCTCAAATCACATTTTTAAGTTTGCATATTAACTTTGAATTCCCATTGGTGGTGTGAGATCTCCCTTCTTCTTCTGTCACAGATAACAATAATCGCATCGCCAGTTCTCAGCAGATCCGCCTTACATCTTCTAGCAGGCACAACTGCTTTTTCCCTAAGTTCTAGAAGCATACTCACGGCTTTTCCCCTCTGTGTGCTCAGATGAGGTCTTTCCCTGCCTTGTGGCCTGAATCAGTTTGAAGATTTGTAAGTCTGATTAACCCCTATCCTTTCCAATATCCGTAGTGTCCCCTCACCTCCTCCCCAGTCCTCAGTGACCTTTGCTAGTTTCCAAACACAGCCTGTGCATACCCGCAGTAATGATCTTCGTGTTTCTAGTCCCTCTTCTATGCTGCTCTTCCTGTCAATATTGGTCTCAGTTACACAAGAGAGTTTCTTATCTTGGTACTCAAACTTTATATTATGAGAAAGCCTTTCCTCAGTTTCACCATCTGAAGTACCAGCATCTGGCATTTTCTAGCATCTTGAGAATGTTCATTAGAATGTAGTCTCTGTACCCACTGTTGTATCCGTGTTTGCCCTACGTCTTCTTGAGGGGGAAGTTGGTTCCTGGGAACCAGAGCCTGTATCTCTGGTGCCAGAATCAGCATTCACCAGATGCTCAAGAAGAACTTGAGAACTTAAGGTTCATATAAGAACAGAGGAAAAATTTTATCTGTTGTGGTTCTAGGACATGATCTCAGGACCTTGCACACACTAGGCTTGTGTTCTTCCACTGAGTTGCATACCAGCAAAGAATTAATATGTTTCACAAATTAGAAAATCATTAAATGATAAGACAAGGAGTATGTATATAGTTGTCTGGAAATAGGAAAAGTTACAACAAAGAATTGTGGGTGACTTTAATTTTTTATTCTGTCTTCTCTAGACTTTGAGGAGAGTCCCTCGCCACAGTGACTGTTGAGTTTATATCCCAGGAGAAACACACACACACACACACACACACACACATACATACAAAACCCTTGAGGCATGTTTTCATCAGTCATTGACTTTATGTGGACATCCACTCTGAGGAGGTTCAGTTGTAAAATTAACTCAACAATGATAGTAATATCTTCTCATAGGTGATGGATATCCTTGATGTCCCATACCTTCCTTTAGCACTGGGTTGAGAATATTGGTGAAATGATTTCCAGATTTGTTGGTTGCTCTCCCACAGGGAGAGTATAATCTAAGTGCATCTGCCTCTCACGTGACATTGTTAAATTTTATTCAGTGATGGAGAAGTGTTACTGGTATTCAACCTCGACTTGGGTTCAGGGTCTGAGGTGGGGAAAGGGCATTGGTGCAAGGAAACTTCTGACCACAAAGTGGATTGCACTCAAGTGGCCCTGAATAACTCAGGCCACTTATTTTATTTAAACTTAGAGTTTTTCTTAGCGGGGTTACGTGAATAGATTTATTATTGGCTTCTGTGTTTGACTTTAAGAAATACAACACAATTTAAGGAACATATCGTGACGTTTATGAAGCCCCTATAGTTCCCTTTTATGCGTCCCCAAATGCACCTTCCCAAACCCGGCATAACCTTATTCTAGACACAGAGGTCAGCATTTTTGCAGGCTTAAGTAAATACTGAGCCAGACACATCCTGCTCTCACAGCACTTATGTCAGCTGGCAGGGACCTGCAGTTGCAGAGTTGAAAAGTAGTAGACATGAGAACAGTGCTTTACGGACAACAATATTTAAACCCAAACAAGTCTTTCATGACTACAAGATATGCTTTTATACAGTTTTTTTTCTACAAAAGGATTCCATGTCTCAGTCTCTCTGTAAAAGGCAGACTTTGACAAAGCACTGCCTTCCCATCTCTCTATACTGAACTTCTTCCACCAATATAAGCTCCTGTGTGTGATAATGATGGACCTATCCACCCCACATTTTGCATTGCATTTTTTCCTCTTGGAGCATACCAGATCTTACCAATAATTCTATGTTTGATGTCCAGGGAACTTACTCTCAACAGTTAGCACACTTATATGCCTGGGGCCTCTTCCCTATTCTGTGTCTGCTGCCTTACTCTCCTTCCCAGAACTGTGAGGCATGGTTAATATTCCATGTGTTGTTTTCTCATATATGCCTAATTATGCCTATTGAGTCAGAAAAGTTCCTAGGATTGGAAGTTGTAGTTAGTAATTCCATATAAGAGATTTGAGAAGCATTTTCCCCCTGTTGAATCTTAGGGGAAAATATTTGAGAAACAACAGAATTTCCAAGATAAAGTACAGCTATCGCATGTGTGACTAACAAAGTAAAACTAAAAACTGTCAAATGAATCACCAATATAATGAAAGAAAAAAAGAACATGCAAGCTACATGAATTTTGCAAATTCCTACACTGCCCCATGGACTACTGGTCTTTGCCAAGTGTGAGTCTGTCCCCACAGATGCCTTGCCCCAAGGAAACCCACTGGATACGTAGTCATATGCTGATCTGAGACTAGGCAGTATGACTCCCAATAAAGTATATCAAAATAAAAAATTTTCTACATTAATATTATGCAACAAAGATGAAAATAATTTATTTTATGTTCTTTGATATGTCAGTATAATTTCTAACAGATGAACATTTTATGACCTCCAGAAAACACAAAATGTTTTCTAGCCTTGGAAATATATATTAGTTTATAAAAATTTATTGTTCCTGTCTTAATTTCCCTTCTATTACTGATCAAAGGCAACTTGAAGACACTGAATCCATTTCATGTTTTACCATGAAGGAAATCAAAACAGGAGCTTTAGGCAGGAACCTGGGGACAGGATGCCACTGGAGCAATGCTGCCTACTGACTTGCTCCTCATAGCTTTCCTAGTCTGCTGTTTATACAACTCAGGATCACTTGACCAAGTACAACACACACTGGGCTGGTCCCTTCCACACCAGTCATGAATCAAAAAATTGTCCTCAAGTCTCCCTACAGGTCTTGTTGAAGCATTATCTCAGTTGAGATTCATTCTTCCCTGATGATTCTAGCTTGTATCACATGACAAAAAGATAAAACTATAATTCCTAAGCTTTAATTCCTAATGAATATGATGATTATCTTATGTAACAGTTTTTAAGCTGAAAGTTTAAAACTCAGAGTATGTAGAAGGCACATAATCTCATAGAGCTCAGACTGCCCAATGTTAACTTTAACAATTGATTTTAAGGGCAAATATGATTATTTTGTAATGCTTGTACCACTTCAAAAGACTAATATGTTTGAGTACATGCTCAATGCATATCTTCAAATTTTCTTCTGATTTCTGTCTGTCCAGAGCTAGAAGATGAGGAGGATGAGGAGGATGAGGATGAAGATGAAGAAGAGGAGGACGAGGAAGAAGATGAAGAAGATAAAGAAGCAGACTCCTTGTATAAGGACTTCGACAGTGATACCGAGCTGCCAGGGTTCACTCTCCCTGGAATCACATCCCAGGAACCAGACGTAGAGGCAGGAAGCATGGCCCTACTAGAGGTAGCAACCTATCAGGTGCCAGAAACCATGGAGTGGGAACAGCAGAATCAAGGTCTAGGTAAGAGTCCTTTGACTAACCCTTCTCTAAGGTTTCATTATCTTTCACTGCCATCTGTCAGAGAGAAAAATAGTCTACTTATGGTTATTTATGCTTTTATAGGAAAATTTTTAGGTATTTCCTCCTCCACTGCCCATCACCACTCTGGTTACTGGATGTTTTGAGAGGATCTCCACTTTTTAATTCCCCATAGGAAACCTTCCAAATGGGAGTAGGGATACATAACCCGGGCCCTAAATATGCATCTAACATGGGCTGAAGTCAGGAAGTAAATAGATTTTGGCACACTCTGTCCTGTCAGAATTTGTTACCTAGAAGTTTCTGCTCTTGTACTAGTACAGGTTGAGCCTGGGGGTTTACTTTTCAGTTTAAAGGCAGTCTCACTCAGCAGCCACAGCCTGGTTGCATGCCTCTTTCTCTGTGAGTGAGCCAGGCTGCTATGATAGACTGAGGTTATGATCTGGGTCCCATCTCTACATCTTCTTTCCTGCCCTAGGGAAGCTTCTAAGCCACGCCTTTTCCTCTAATTGTAGGAAGATGCTCTTGAGCCCTGAGTAAGAGACTCACTCTCTTAATGTGTGGTGAATGGCATTTTCACCAAAGAAAGCCTGTCTCTAAAACACTCTTGAGCCTTTAACAGTGGGGGCAAATATTGAATGTAAGAGTCTATAAGCGACGTTTGGAGGTTTTTCTTTCAAAATTTGACTATTGGTTTGGGATATTGTTCTTGACATAGTTCTGGGCTTGTCACTTAGTAGATTAGCATGAAAATTGCAGGGAATAATTAGATGGGAATTGCTATGTAGTATGTACATAGTTAGGAGAGGCCATGAAGAGAATGTTTCTCCAGAGTATTGCCAGAACTTGTAACTTTGCATATAGTGCTTACTGAATTATTTTCTGAACAAATACATCAGGTATTGGGCAATAATTACTTAAGATACATAATATAAGGACCAGGTGTGGTGGCACTTAGTTTTAATTCCTGTACTCAAAAAGCAGAGACGGATGAATTCCTTCTATATTGTGAGATTTAGGACAACTAGAGCTATATATTAAGGTGACCCTTCTCTCATATATACATATATATGACAAATTATTAATAAATTACTATATTAATATATTATTTGTGTTATATAAGGTGTCAAAAGCTTATAAAGGTATTAACATATATCAAAAAAGAAAATAAACAAAAAATAATATGAACATTGATTTGTAAACAAATATTATTTTGAAATTCCTCTGGCAAACAGATTTGTAATGAATGAAATAGGATACAAAAATATAAAGAGATTTTTTTGCCAAATATACTAAATACAAATGCAACAAACACTACATGAAGTGATTCTTTGTGTCAAGACGTTGTCATTTGACAGTGTCATGTACAGTAAAATAGCTGTAATAATTTAAATATGAAATATGTCCTACAAGCCAGTGTGTGAATGCTTGATGTTCGGGTAATGG
The DNA here is from genome assembly GCF_982192425.1 of Myodes glareolus. NCBI lineage: Eukaryota > Metazoa > Chordata > Mammalia > Rodentia > Cricetidae > Myodes > Myodes glareolus. The sequence continues at coordinate 9,912,434 of NC_142037.1, forward strand.
TGTGCCTTGTAGGTTATATATGGTCAGAAGTCCCTTCCTTTACTCTGTTTCCTGTCTGCCTTGATGTGAGCTGCTCTACCATGCTTTTCTAACACAATGACTACATCCCCTGCCTCCCTTAAATTGTTTCTATCACATACTCTGCCATGGCAGTGAGAAAACTAACAAACACAAGTCTTTGCAGTGTGACTATATGTTGGCAGAGGCTGATTATTCATTCCTGGCTGCCCAGACCCCCCCCCCCAAAAAAAAACTCACAGAAACTATGTTGATTACACTACTTGGCCAATAGCTTAGGCATATTCCTGGCTTATATCTTAAATTAACCCATTTCTACTCATCTGTGTATCACCACATGGTTGTGGCCTACCAGTAAGGCCACAATTCCCACCTTGCTCTATTTTGCCTTGAAATAGGTCCAAGCAGCTTTTTTTATTCACTAACGAATAAAAGCAACACATATACATAAGGACTTCCCACATCATCTCCCCTTTTTTGTCTAAATAAAAATAGAGGATTTTAACTTTAACATAGTAAAATTGCATATAACAAAGCAGGTATCAAGCAAGAATTACAGTTACAGTATTTATATCTACTTTATCTTTTATCATAACTAAGGAAAACTGTAATTATAACTATCTATTCTTCAACTCCATCAAAGAACCTAGAGGGATATAATATACTGTTACCTAAGTTAACAGGAAGTGCTTTTTAAGCAACTTCCAAATCTCTAGAAATGACAGACATCTTGCTGCCTGGACAGTTGCGCATTCACCTTCAGCCTACATGCCCATAGTATCTGGCAGACTTTTCTATAAAGCAGAAAATTTCAAAGACAGGTCTGCCTATGTTGACAGCTTGTCAGTCACTTTCTTCTGTGCCAGAATGTCTGACAGACTCTTTCATGAAGCAGGAACCCTGAAGTACTGCCTCACCTTCTATAGACAACTTCAGTAGTCATTGTTCTGTGGGTCCTGCATGTCCAGTTCATACAGCATAACATCAAGCAGTTCAGGCAAGAGCAGTTTCTTGCCCAAATGACTAACAAACTCCATAAGGAGTCTCTTCGATGCCCACCATTCTCTTGAAGATTGGTGCTGCCAGGAGCAAATGAATCTCATTGTCATGCAAAGTCCTAAGTTCTTAAAACATTTTAAATGCCATAGTCTGTTAGTGTTTGAAAGGTATGTAAGATACTTATCTATCTGAAATATATCTCTATACATCTAGAAAACCTACCTAACATGACTATAAGTTTGACAATTATAGATGACTATTTATTAATTTGTATTTCTTAATTATACGTTACGTTTTTAAATGAGCTGCACAAACTCAATACCTTAATCAAGAGCAGAAATATATATATATATATATATAACAAAATTGACCTTAAATTCTTATCAATAAACCAAGATACACACCAATGCGAAGTATTCATCTCTATAGCATATTCCCCTTTAAATGTAAATAAACATTTATAAACAACCATTTAGGGAATTTGGGTGTATTTCTCTCCAAATTTCTTCCTGCATTTAGTTGGGTGAAGTAATTTTAGGGTTTGTGAAGACCTTTGTGGGGTCTTGGTTAATCAAAGCACATTAATCTGAAAACAATTCACAAGTTCTCATCCTCTGTGGAAACAAAAGCAGAACCTCTTTTCCAAGTGTATCCTTAGACTCAAATTTTGAATTCAAGATATTTTTAAAGTACATACTTTGGTTTAGCTTAGCAGCCCATACAATGAAATGTCTCTCTGTACTTAGCTCATTCCCAGTCAAAAAATTCAAAAAAAAAAAAACCAACCAACAAACACAATAATGTACATAATCCAGACTTTCTGTGTATTGTATATTTCATTTGTATGTGGTTCTTTTTTTAGTCCTTTAATCTATGGCTATCTGTACTCTGTCTTTTTTAAAGTCTTTGTTTTACTTTTTAAAGTGATTTACTTCTTTTTATAGCTTTTTATACTCTTTTCTCTCTGTCTCTCTCTCTCTCTCTCTCTCTCTCTCTCTCTCTCTCTCAAGCCTATGTATATTTTTTAAACTCACTGTGCCTCATTTAGAGGTATTTATGTCTTAATCTCTCCTATTGTGTATCTGTAATCCTTTTCTGTTCAGGACTGCTTCTTAAAATGCTAAGTAGTGTGGCTAGGACTATGGCTGCTTTGCCTTTTGGTTCCGCCCAGTCCAACATGGTGGAGGTCCATTCAGCACCAGCTCTGTGAGTCAGGCTCACAGTTCCATTTTCAGGCACACAGTGGGTCTATGCTGCCATTAAGCAAGTGCTCACAAACCCCATTTAAATGCTTTTATCCAGACCTCCTGAAAGAGTCAGAGCCATTTGTGCTGGTGAATGAGAAAGACTGCTCCTAAAGAAGCCGTGCCTCTGCTTGCCATCAGCAAACAGAGCCCATCCTAAATAAATAAATAAATAAATAAATAAATAAATAAATAAATAAAATGCAGCTACCAAGAAGCTGTGCTAAACTCTGGTGTGTGTGTGTGTGTGTGTGTGTGTGTGTGTGTGTGTGTGTGTGTAGAACTCCTTTTTAAGCTCTCTCAGGTTTTATGTGAGTGTAGTCAATTCGTGTTGGCACCAGATGAAAATGGACACTATAAAGTAGTTCCGCACTAGCTCAGAACTGAGTAAAATAAAGGGTTGTTTATTTGGGGTAGACTCACAGATCACTGTCTTCTGTACAAATAGCGAACAGGAACTGAATCCAGCAGCGGAGAGAGTGCACAAGCTTTATCGCTGCATTTATAGTATCAGAGACCGTGCCCAAGTGGGCTTGTATCTTAAAGGTTATTGGTTGAAGGAGTTCCCACAGCAACTATATGGTGTGATGAGGATGAATATTTGAGACTTGGCTGTTTTGCTAGAGAGATAAGAGGAAGATTCCCTTCCTATAAAAGTAAGTAGGCTGTTCAGGAATGGTGGTGTGCCCCTGTAATCCCAACACTCAGAAGGCAGAGGCAGGAGGTTGCAAATGTGAGGCAAAACTGGACTATATAGCCAGTTTGAGACCAGTCTGGGCTCCACAGCTAGAACCCATACCTCAAATCATATCCCAGCAAAAGAATTTAACCGACAAGAAGCACTAGGTAGGCATCTACTCCTGGGTTGTGTTCAAAGAAATGAATGCTCCTCACGTAGGAAGTGGGTTTGCCATGTACGAGTTAGTATACGCATCTGGAAGGACTGTGGAGCTCAGGAGAGGTGGACAGGCTTCAGCTCATGCTGCAATGATCATTTGGATTGTTTTCTAACTATGTCCCTAAAAGCAAATTTATTATTAAAAGGAATCAAATTTTTATGAGATTATTTATTTACATATTACATATAAACTGTATCCACTTCAATGTATATCTTGATGAAGTGGGTATTTATTTATTTATTTATTTTACTATTACGAGGTCTCTGTAGGTAATTCAGGCTGGCCTCAGACTCATAGTTCTTCTGCCTGTTTCCCAAGTGCTGGGATCACAGGTGTGTTCCACTGCACCCAGCCAGTTCAGTGAGTTTACAAGCTGTCACCCGTGCTCTTCCTCCACAGCCAACATGTAGAACATTTCCATCACCCACCCAGTGCCCTTTGCTCCAAGGAACCACTGATCTCCTTTTAAACTTTTATTTACTTTCTATATGTTATTTTCATTTGTGCTTTTATTTGTGTGTGTGCCTGTGTGTACATATGATATGTGTGTACAAGTGCCCACCACAGAAGCTGGAAATTACTGGATGGCCTGAAACTGCAGCTACAGGCGGTTATGAGTCATCAAATGTGGCTGCTGGGAACTGAACTCCGGTCTTCTGAAAGACCAAGAAAGTGCTTTTAATCTTGAGCTATATTTACAGCCCCTTTAAAATTATTTTTATTTTATTATTTATATTTTGTGTATGATATGTATGTGTATGAGAGGGAGCATGCATGATGGTCATTGAACAATTTTGTGGATTTTCTTTTCTGCTTCCATTTTTATGTGGGTTCTGAGGATTGAACTCAGGTCACCAAGCTTGTTTGGCAAGTAGCTTTACCTACTGAGCCATCTCTCTGGCCCACACTGATCTGTTTTTTCTTATAGCGAAGTTTACATTTTAAAGAGTTTTATATGAACAAGTCCTGGCATTGCTTCATGAACTTTTCCTACAGAGACATGGACAAGCATATACTCACTCTATATGGGGACCAACAACAGGGCAGATGGAGTGGTCCTGTTGAAGTTCCCGTGGGTGAATCAAGGAGTTCCATTGGCTTCCTCACAGTGTAGGTGAGGAGCTATGTACAAGTGATCTCCACAGTGGCGTCACTGAGAAGTTCCACCCCAGTGTGGTGATAATCTCCTAAAAGTTGCACAGGTGAAATGTTTCTCTCTAATTAGCTTGCCACCTCCCTATCTCTTTCTAAGTATTTGCAGCTGGGAGGGAAGTGCAGCTCAAACTGAGTGGCTGTAATCTCAGGTCAGGGGTTAATAATACTTCTCTCACTGTTTCTATGGTGAGCCATCGACAGAGTTGATCCTGTTAAGAGATGTCTGTGGGTAACCACAGCGGATCCATGTAATTACAATGGCAATGCTACAGCTGGAGCCCAGTGCTCCATGACAGCTATGTGCTGTTTTATGTCTGGCCTCTTTCCCTTGGTGCAGTGATCTTGAGATCCAACTATGTCATCAGCGTTGTTTTCCTTGTTATGGTGGGAGTAATATTCCGTTGTGTGCCACATTCATTTAATAAGTCACCATTCAAAACCAATTGAGTTGTTCCCAATTTTGTTTAATAACAATTGAAATAATAAGTTACTTGGGACAAACAGCTCTTATGTCCTTGTTCCTGATTCCATTGCTAAGTAATACTTTAAAATTTTATAAATTAGTGATACCCACTTCGTGATTGGTTAGCTGTTTTAAAAAGTTACATTTATTGAAGTGTGTGTGTTGAAGTGTGGTGTGTGTGTGTGTGTGTGTGTGTGTGTGTGTGTGTGTGTGTGTGTGTGAATCACCACAGCCTACATGTCAAGGTCAGGGAAAAACTGTGGGAGATGGTTCCTCCCTTTCACCATGGGGGTTCTAGGGATCAAACATAGGTCACCAGGCTTGAAAACAAGTGTCTATGTACTGAGCCACCCTGACAGCCTGATGTGTCAGCTTTTGCTTGATTTCGCTAGTCCTGAGTATTTCCTTACAGCTGTGTGTTATTTTTAATTCTGGTTATGGGTGTGTATCTGGGGAGGGTGCATATACATGGGTGCAGATACCCATCGACTCCAGAAGAGATGACTGAATCCCTGGAAATAGAGTTGCAGGCAGTTACAAGCTGTCTCACGTAGGTACTGGCAACCAAACAAGTCCTGTTGAGGAACAGCAAGTGTTCTTAACCACCGAACCATCTCTCTTGCCCCTTGGCTTTTTTTAAAATCAGTGTTTTCTTCCATATAAGAATTACTATTTTTTATAGCTATTGCTTACTTTTTACCATCATTGTTTCTCCAGTAAGTTAATTTCATCAGACTGTTATTAGCATTGCAGAGTTTGTGGAAACTCAAAAAAGGAATGATTCTTTAACGTTAGTTTTTCCACTGGAGAAAAATTGTGATTGAATAATGTCTGAGTCTAGAATGTTTCTACCCCAACTTTTTCGCTGAATTATCTCTTTACAACTTTAGGTTAACTAAATTACAAAAATGCAACTTTAATGAACTAAATTAATTAAATCAAGAACAGGTCTTTTTTTCTGGTACATATTGTGACCGGTAGAATAAAGGCTTCTCAAAGAAGTGCATGTCTAATCTCCAAAGACTTTAGATATTTTACTTTATGTGGAAAAGGAAAGTATCTTGAGATAGGAGTAGAGATATTAGTCTGGAAAGGAGTGTCCCAAGGGTACTCATATACATAACATATTGGGGGCAATACTCAGTTGGTAGAGCGCTTATTAGCATGGAAGAAAAGTCCAAAGTTTGATCTCAGCCCTGCACAAACAGGGCATGGTGGTGCATGCCTGCAGTCCCAACATTTTGAAAGAGGAGGCAGGAGGACCAGTAGTTCAAAGTCATCCTAGGCTACATATGGAAAGTGAGACCAGCCTGGGATACAAGAGACCCTTTCAAAACGACAACAATAAAGGGAAAATACCCATCCCCACACAGATGAGCAAACAGGGAAAAGAAGCTCAGAGTGCCAGAGCCAGAGGAGATTTATTATGGAGGCAAATACTGGAATGATGTGGCCCCAAAGGAAGAAATGTTTGAAACCCTAGAACAGTGATTCTCACCCTTCCTAGTGCTGTAACCCTTAACACAGTTCCTCATGTTGTGGTGACCCAACCATAAAATTATTTTGTTGCTACTTCATAACTTTAATTTTACTACTGCCATGAATTATATTGTAAATGTCTAATACGGAGGCTACCTAATATGTAAACCCTGTAAAAGGGTTGTTTAATCTCCAAGGGGGTCATGACCCACAGGTTAAGAATTACTGCCCTATAAGATGGAAAAAAAATGACTAAAAATTATAGAATAAAGAAAATGATAAAATAGATTCACCTCAGCTCACAGAAGGAATGTAGCTCTGCCAACATTAGTTTGAGCCAAATCAAGCCCATCCTGGATTTTTGATCTCTAAAATTATGGCATAATAAGTTTGTGATATTTTAAGCCCCTGAGTTTTGTGTTAATTCATTACAACAGCAAGAAGAAACAAATACAGGTGAGTCTGTAATTTTGAAACTAGAACTGTATGTCACCAGTAGGCAGCATGTAGACATTTTAATCTTTGGTCTACCTTTTTTCACAATAAATCAGCAAAAGTACAAATATACTAAAACCCTTTTCAAAGTAACCCACTTATTACAATAGTGATTTAGCTGGATGCCTAATTCATGTCCGACTCTAAGTGGGTTATTTTATTTACAGTCTGTCACATATTTCTTATAATAGGAATGATACTCTAAAGTAAAGGCTAAAACCTATATAATTATAATTCTTTTTAAATGAACAGATTGAGGTTGGTAGTTGGGATAGGCTAACAACATAATGCAAAATCTTTACATAGATTATAATCAATTTCCCATGAAGTAACAAGAACATAAAATGAATTTCTCGCACAAAGCAGTAGATTCACAGACCCCAGGATTCTGAATTTCTGTCTTCGGTATGGCCATATGCCTGTTGCCTTGTGTGCAGAGAGCTCTGCCTCCAACACTGTTCACCTTTCCAGGAAGTGGATAGGTTGAAGCCAAATGTCCACCTGGGCAGGGGAAATGCTATTGGTGCAGTGGATAGAGAAGGGATAAGTAAACACCCATTGGTGATACTCAGTTCTCTTTCTTCATTTCTTGCACATTTTTGTCTGTGTCTCTTCTATCCTCTAAAGAATTCTGCAATTAATCTTCTTGAGCTGATACCTTTAATTTAAATATGCACTGAGTTCATAAATTCAGGGTGAAAGTTTAAGCATGGTGTCAATCCATGTCTTTCCTCATGAAGAGAATGTTTTGGCCCTTTTAACATTTGATTGATGTTCTAGAGGAATGAGGTTTGAAAAAGTCATTAGTTAGCTCAGTGATGAAATATTAAAATGATTTTCATTTTTTATTCAAAAAATCTGCATGTCACATTGCAGTGGATACTTGATTGAGAAAATAGAACATTTTTGGAGTTCCTTTAGAAATCATAAAGATGCAGTGAATGATGTGTGGGCGAATGCTGGTAACTGACACAGACAGCACTCATGTGTCTACTTTCTATGGGACTTTCATTGAGTCCTTCCTGAATGTGTGTTCTATGTTTTGTAGATAAAGACTGACATGTACCATGACATCAATTATCCTGTAGCAGAGAACAGTCTCACAGCTGTGAGGTTCATGGCCAAGTAATTCCACAGCAGAGGACAGAATGGTCACCATTGTTTTGCTTTGGTTCTAATAGGCAGCCATCTGTGAGGTGTGACTTTAAAAGGGTGCATTGCTATCCACTAGTTTATGTCAACTTTTCTAGTAGAGCTTTTCTTAGATTGGAATAATGTGCCTTCAGAAGGTCCGAGAAGAATGCAAATTTGCTATCTGTGTAAGAAAGCTCATTAAGAATTTCCCATACATTATACTCCATAAGGAGTCACTTTATCATCTGCTTTGGCTGATAGTTTTTAAGCTAAAAGGGAAAGGAATGGAGACTAACAAGGTTTAGAATGATACCCAAGTATCATTGCAGTACTGTGGTGCATAGGTCTTAGAACAGACTGCTTGACTGCAGGAACATTCAGCCTTAAAATATGACAGCACTCTATTCTCATCCTCCTCTTTCAATTTATTTAGAAAAACACACAGCTAAGACCAAATACTTTATTCTACAACATACACTATGTCAGCAAGGGAGAGTTCCTTTCTAAGAGACAGTGGGAAGTGTGAGCATTACAGCAAGTGTTGGCACATTTTGATGAAGGACACATTAAGCTATGGCTTTGAACATTGTTCGGGAGGCTGCTAAAACCATTGCATGGTTTTAAATCTGTGTGTGTGTGTGTGTGGACCCTGACCAGGGTCCTCAATCTTGGCTGCCTACTGTGTGTTCACTTGAGATCTATGAAAGATAGCTGAATGTTACAACTACAGAATGTGTCCTAGATGCATCTGTAGGCAGACTTTTCCTCCTGCCCACCAGTTCCCAAATAACTTACATGGAGGTTCAATATTAATTAGAAATGCTCAGCCTATTACAACTTAAATAAACCCATATTTCTTATCTAAGTTTTACTACATGTACCAAGGATTGTTATGTCATTTTCTACATGTGCTGCTTCCTCCACATCTGGCTCATGACTCCTAAGACTCTACTGTTGCGGGAGCTCCTCCGCTCCTTCAGCCAATAGCCTTTAATATACCAGACCACTTGGACATGGTCTCTGCTGCTTTTTAAAGCAGTGGTAGTCTTGTGCTCTCTCTCTGGCTTCAGACTCTGCTTCTGAATGCTAGACTCCTTTCCTGGTCATGCAGAGGGCTGTTATCTAGGATGGTGATCTGTAAGTTTTTCCTTTAAATAAGTAACCCTTTTATCAATCATAATTCCAAACTGGTGTGGGATTATTTTGTGACTTACGCCTTCATCTGGTGACCAACGTTTGGTTTTAGAACCACCCCCTCCGACCCTACCCCCAGCCCCGCTCGACTGCCTGCCACCAGCTCGGCTTGGCACAAGCCCTCCCTCAGGTGCAGCCTGTGTGTGGAGCCAGAAATTCAATATAGAATCTCGCACAGAGGGCTGTTGTCTAGGATTGTGATCTGTAAGTTTTTCCTTTAAATAAATAATCCTTTTATCAATCATAATTCCAAACTGGTGTGGGATTGTTTTGTGACTTACGCCTTCACTCTACACTTCTTCCTAGCATCCTCCTAATCCGGCTCTACTGCCCAGTCTCTTCCAGCACAGCTATAGGCCAATCAGCTCTTTATTAACCAATGAGAGTAATACTTATTTACAGTGTACAAAGATTACTCCTCCACAGCATTCCTCCTTTTTGTCTAATTAAAAAGGAAGGTTTTAACTTTAACATAGTAAAATTATATACAACAAAAACAGCTATCAAGTAAGAATTACCGTGACAATATCCAGTCCATTTGCATTTGGCTAATTTAGAAAAAAATATTTTGTTATCTATCTATCTATCTATCTATCTATCTATCTATCTATCTATCTATCTGTCTGTCTGTCTGTCTTATCTTTGTGAGTTTTAAGTTTTGTACCCTAATCTGCCTTTTACTGATAGTCCTGTCGTGGGAAGGTGGCTTCTGTGTGTGTAAAGGAGGGTTTTAAAGTGTTCCTCTCTACTATGAATAGAATCTTCAAGAGCAAAAACTCTTATTGCTTCCAGTGGTATGTATGTATATATATATATATATATATATATATATATATATATATATATATATATTCCCTAAATAGGATCTTGTTGAGTTCAGACTGGTCTTAAAATCACAAACTTGTTGTGTACTCAAGAATAATAGCCTTTGATCCCTCTGCTTCTACCTCCAGAGTGCTCGGATTATAAACAGCAATGCCATGCTCAGATATGGTCAAAGCTAGATATCAAACCTGAGGCAAACAGTTTACCAGGTAAGCTATATGGTCAGCTCCCTCCCCATGGACTGTTGGGGTTTCTTAAATAGAAATCTTCCAACATTTACAAGTCACAGAGGGATTAGACTTAGATTCATTGTTCAAAGTTTAATTTACTTAGAAACTTCATGGTCCCATTACAAACTCCAAAATGTAGACTGGAGAAGTGTTTTTGTAGACACCTGTGTCTGGGATTGGTGAAGCATCTATTAAACGCTTGAGTTCTTTCTATCCAGAAGATGGTACCCAAATAGGTTTTTGGACTATTGTTTAAAGTCACTCTCTTTTCTTTAGGGAACTGAACTATTTTTTTCGCAGGTAAACATACAACTTGGATGCAGACCTCTCTTGTTTTTTGTATTGGGACAGACAGACTTGTGTCTGCACTTAAAGTAAAAATAAAGATCACCACATCTCCTTGCCTCCAGAGCATGAACACATAAGCACATAAGTCATACTGCCTTTGAAGCCAAGGTACAATTTCTTCATAGATCTTTCCATTTAAGTGTGGGTTATTTCCAGATATGTAGTAGTTGGAGATTTCTGTCTGCCTGTATCCAAATATTCTGAAAGTATAGTTTTAAATACTCCAATTGTGTGAATTTTCTATGTTCTTTGTTATTTTTATTTCATGGTTTTGGTACTATTTTTGTGAGGCATTTGCAATCCAGTATTTAGCAGGAGGTAGGCTATAAATAGAGGAACTACACCAATGTGATGGACTTCCTGCAGCTTGTCCCCACTGTGCCCCCAGATGTCCAGAAGGCTGCAAACCCAGAAAGTCATTAGCACCAGCAGTCAGGAGGAATCCTCAGGAGCCAGAAGAGAATGAGGTGCTGCCTTATGGGAATTGGATGTTCATGGATTTTCTTTTGCTTTATGCTTTATGAGATTTCTGATGAGCTGCTCTGGATGCTGCTATTCCTAAGTTACTGTTTACCTTGCACAAGGCTGTGGGAAGGTATCTGGAAAGAGGGAGGAATTGATAGCATGCCCTGGGCTTGGTGGTTCACAGTTTTAGTCCCCGGGCCAAGAAGGGGAATTTTGAAATAAATAAGAAGCAAATCTGGGTTATATATTGAGTTCTAGCTAATGAGGACTACAGAGTGGGACCCTGTCTCATCCTTTACCTCCCAGATGAATTGATATCAGATGCAGTTTTGTGGGTCCTGCTATGTTGTGTGTGTGGTTTCCTTCATCTGACATGCATAATAAGTATGTGAAGAACTCTCACCCAGGATTGCTGGCTGGGAGAACTGATCAAATTCAACCATTCAAGAAGAATAGAGAGAGTTGTCACTAGCAAGAAACCATTCACCTTGCCCATCACAGCTACAGAACACCACAAATGTCCTTCTCCTTCTTTTTCTCTAAAATTTTATTTTATCATTTTGTATGTGGGTGTTTTGTGTGCAGTCCTGCTGTGTAGCACATGGATGTACTACCATAGAGGCCAGAAGATGTTGAATCCCCCAAAACTAGAATTATGTATGGTTGTGAGCCACCATATGGGTGCTGGGAATCAAACCTGGGTCTTCTGCAGAAAAAGTACAAGCACCATAACTTAACCACTGCCACATCTTGCCAGCCCCTCTTTCTAAGTCTTATTTTAAGAAATTAGTACAATGCTAACAATGTCAACCTCAAGGATTTTTTTAAGATAGATTTTCAAATATTACAGGCTGTCCTCACATTCACTATGTGGGCTATGATGTCCTTGAATTTCTGATCCTATCTTAAAATCTTGAGTGCTGAAATTACAGGCAGTCAATACTATGCAGTGTTAGGAATCAAGCCCATGGCTTCATACATATTAGCGTGTAACAGGAGGAACAGGCTGCTTGTCGTCCCAACCGCCCAGCTAGCTTGCACCCGAAATAATCACACAGAAACTGTATTCATTTAAATACTGCCTGGCCCATTAGCTCTAACTTCTTATTGGCTAATTCTTACATCTTAATTTAGTCTAGATCTATTAATCTGTGTATCATCACATGATTGTGGCTTACCAGCAAGATTCTAACCAGCATCTGTCTCAGGCAGGAGATCCATGGTGTCTGCCACTCTGCCCTTCTTCCTAACATTCAGTTCTATCTATTCCGCCTACCTAAGTCTTGTCCTATCAACTAGGCCAAGGCAGTTTCTTTATTCAACCAACACATAAGCAGAAGGAACTCCTACACCACTAGCATGCATGTAGATCTAACTTCTGAGCTATAGCTCCAGCCCTACATTTCAAAGGTCAATGAGTGGAATCCATACACTGCACTGAGTGTTGCTGGAGGGGACATGGCAGCTAAGGCTACATGTGCTCACAATTAACCATGTACCCAAGTGCTTTGACAAGTCTCCCCGCTATTCCCTTGACAGGAAATGAAACCTTTGGGTTCACAGGATAGTCTTTAGAGCAATTGGGTCTCAACTCTCAGTGCTCATAGTGACTTCACTTTGGAGTTAGTGCTGTGTTACATAGCACTCTCTGCCTGGAGCTACCAAAACTGTGTTTGGAAATCAAGAGGTCAATGATACAAAGTCAAAAAACAGCACAGTAAAAGCCAAGAAAAGATTAAGTGTTCATTTAGATCAAGTAACTTGGGGTTCATCAGATCAAGGATCAGAGCATCTTTCAAAATGTAATTATCTCTTTTCTGCATTCTTGGTGTATGCAAGATTTTTATATCATAACCCCTTGTATGTTTCCTTCAGTTTCTCTGTCGAGAACTCCTCCCTGGTCCAACCACAGTCAGAATCACTGGGACATGCATGGAACATTCCTTAGGAAGCATTTTTTCTCCCATATTCTTCTTTCTGGGAATGGTCAGTCACACTTTCACCTGTCTGCACTCAGATCCTGTTGAAGGCTTTCTTGAGAAGTCAACTCACCTGAACTGCCTTATGAAGTACATAGACCCAGACTCTAGCACTGACTACTACTAATTGAAGGTGGAGGAGGACTTTGAGCTACCTGCCACTTTGGGTCTGAAACATTTTGGCTCAGTTGGGAAAAAGAATAGGACACGATCTCTGCTAGAAACATTCATGTTAGAAGTTTAAATGCCATTATTTTGATTCCTGGAATACTTATCAGACACAAGGGACTCTCTGACATATTTATAATTGACACTAAGTTTGCATATCACACTGTAGTAAAGACTCACCTGATTTGGGCTGTCTAGTTTTTTATATACTACTTAGGCAATATGGCTTTAACAACTTCCAAAACCTTTAATAATAACTAATTATGTGATCAAAGTATAAACCTTGGAGATCATGCACCCAGTGCCTCCCCCATTGCTTTATTGCCTGATTTTTCTTTGCATACTTTTAAAGATGAGAAACATAGGATATGAATCACAGGATGGGCTCTGACAAATGTAGGAACTTGAATGCTTTCTAATGGGCTCCTTACCTCCAAACTTATAGTAATAAATACACCCCTGGTCAGTCTGTACACAGAATAGGATTTATACAACCTGCCATGAAGTACTTCAGCAGTAGGGAGTGTAGGGATTCTGACTGATTGAGTTGTGTTAATATTCAATAAGGGTCTTGTGTGTAGTTTGTATATGTTCATGTACATATTTATATGTGTGATGCACATGCCTGTGTATGAGCATGTGTACAGTGGTCAGAGGCAGTTGTTGAATGCCTTCTTCATTTTCTTTCTACCTTGTTTTTTGAGGCAGCCTCTCTCACAAAACCTGGAGATCATTAATTCGGCTACACTGGTTTGCCCATGAGTTCCAGGTGTAGTGATCTGTCCTGTCCCTTTAAGAGACAAGTCACACCCACTCCCTCCCTGTCCTTAGAGGCAAACTGATCTTCAGTTTCCAACCTGAGTCCCTTCTCTCTCTCTCTCTCTCTCCCTCTCTCTCTCTTTCTCCTCTCTGCTCTTTTCTCCTTCTCCCCTTTTCCTTCCATAACACACTAAATAAATATCCAACCTCACTCTGCATGGTGTACCTATCCATGTCTCTGTCTCTCGCCCACTGCATGGCTCTCTGCCTGGGACCAGTCGCCTTCAGAGACCTGCGGTGTGGTCTTGTGGCATGCCCATCTGTCTGTCTCTCCTCGTGGTCTCATGCACCATCCCTGCCTGGGACTGGCTGCTCTCGTGACCCCCTTCCCGCTGCCTGCCCCTGCATGGGGACCTGTGGCATGGTCTCATGGCCCACTACTGCCCACTACAGCCCCTCGGGAATCTACAACACTTTACTTAATCCATTACACTGGTGCCATGTAGGTATCCATGGGCTCTGCTCTGGCCACACAGAATTTTCAGACATGTGACACCATGCCCAGGGTTTAAATGGATGTTAGGGATCAAACTCAGATAATTTTTTTGTGATCCTGACACTTACATGACTGTTACATGTCCCTAGCTCCTCCCTCTATAACTTCTTTTTCACATTGGTTTGTTTGCTCCTTACCTTTCTTTTTCATTAATTAAAAAATAATTTTATAAGTTACAT